>NW_026865097.1:0-160631 GCF_026571515.1 Ruditapes philippinarum
CGCCCTTACTGCTTCTCAAGGTATGTTTTATCACTAATTTTTTATGCCACTAACACTTATATGATCGTGAATTTCTTTTCTCTGTTCGTCTGCTGATTTTATTAAATGTTTTTGTAGGTGTCATTTCCAAATTACAACAAAAATTTATGATTATTTACGATCGTGCGATTTTCTAATTACCGCGTGTCCGTCATTTTCCCGTTGTAAACAATAAAGGCGTCTGGCGTTTCTAGTGATATCAACAAAAAACGGAAATGACGTTCATTATTTTAAAGAATTACTTAAATGACATCATAGAAGACACATGCGATGTTCAGCGGGTTTTCTACGTTAATTTTTTATTTTTTTTTAGCAAGAAATATCCGATGACTTACTGCGCTTTTCTACAGTGCGCCGGGTGCCGTGTATGTGCTTATTTAAAAGCAATATAAAATCATTATTTATTGACACAATTAACTGTTCCTTTCAAAATGTGTTGATAATATTCTTAAATGTATGCTGATAAATTTTCGTTACAATACACGTTGTCGTTTAAGAGATATTTAAAAAGTCCACGAATTTTTGGATAACCCCTCGTATATTAACATGAAAAGAGGCAATAAAAAGAGGCATTACGACATAAACTATTTCTTTTTAAATTTACAGCTCTAATTTGTCATCTTAAACAATATAATTAATTATCTTTTGAATGATTGATTTTACAACAAATACAAAATGGGGACTCTCTTTTGTTCCTTATGTCGGCAAAATATTGTGATAGGTATCTAGTTATCAAAGTGTCATTTCTACAGAAACGAAATATCTTTGCTATAGCATGTCAATGATTATCAATGAATCATTTTAATATGTTTTTATGTTTTATATTTAAATATTCCTTTTATAGATTTAATTTAAAGTCTATACTTAACACTACATTTTGTCAACAGGCTTTGCTACATTTTCGATTTTGTCGTTTTTGCGTTCCTTTTTAATCTTGACAAAACCATTCAGTACTTTAGGGGCAAAGTTCACGAGATTAATTGACCGCAAAACGTTGAGTGCAACCCATGAACAATTATATACCGGCTTATTTATTTTGCGCTGGTCGCGCCATGGGTAGTGCCGGTTGCTACTAAATGGGTTGAACACGTTAACACGGCCTATTGCGTCATTTGTGCGAACAAAATGAAAAAACACAATACGAATGTTAGTGTATGTCATGGTGCTGTCTTGACTTATAATCTCTATAGATAACTATTTTTATTTGTGTTTGAAGAATGACCATACCTCATGCTAATACAGCAAATCATATAGGGCTATGAAATGGTTATTCATTCAATGAAAATCTTGAATTCTGTAAAGTAACGTTATTTAGTTGCATTCAAGAAATTCTGTACATATTTATGATTGTGCAAATAAAGGCATTCATTAATGTCCCTGGTTAATCAAGAAAGCAGTCGTTAAGTTGAATAATCCAATCATAAGACGCACTTATTTCTTTGAATACAGAACATTAATCACCAACATTCACTGATTTATTTCTTAGAATAATTCTGCTGAAGAAAGTCTGAAAGCAGCTCTTTCAGGACTTTCCATGGCTGCTTTCACCGTGAATAGGTTTTCCAAGTAATTGATCAAACTTAGAAAGATTTTGGAACACTAAATTCCCGACAAATTACATGCAATGATGGAATGCAAAAATAAAAAATAATAAAAACACCAATAAAAGATCAAATCTTGACTGATTTTGACACCTTAGATAAACGCCAGTTGGTATCACTGATTGAGACAGGTAACTTGTTTTTATACATTTGACTTGTTTTCAAACTGATATCGCATATTCAAAGTCCATTCTGAGCGACATATTCTTATTTTTATTTCGAGTCAGATGTTTTGATTTATCTAGAATACAGATGCTAGCGTTTTGTTTGTACTGCCTGATACTGTATTTGGCAGCTTGATTCCTAACAGAAAAGGGCATACACATTGCAGATCTGCATCAATGTCCTCGATGAAATTTGTTGAGTAGGCAAATGTCAAATTACATACTTTGTGAACATCAGCCAACATCTTGCTGCAATTTAGATAATTCATCTGTTGGAAAGTGATTAACACTTTATTGACATATGTCCGTGTAGTTATAATGCTGATTTGTTATTCTCCACATGACATTTACTGAACGCGAGTCAATTAAAAAACGAAATATAATTAGTTAAAAGGCATTTAAGATTAGACGAGCTTTCAGTCAACTGCAGATGAATAAATAATTGCTGTAAAACGATGATATTGTCAATTCATTCAAATACACCAGAGAAAACAACAAAAAAGATAGGTAAAAAATGTAGGTTATTTAGATTTTTTAAGGCTGAAATGTACGGTTGGGACACACACTGTATGCGTCAATTGATATGAAAATTTGTATTGATGGAAGTAGATTTCATATTTCATTTTGGTTACCTTAGAAATGTGACAACAACATTAACAAAGCAAGGCAGCGTTCACAAAACTGGTGAATGATCAATGTTGATATTATCATATTTGCCATTTTGATATAGAATGTGTCACACACTATTTTGATTAATTTCCAAATGACACATCGTTAACGTCATGAAATAAGATCAAATAATTTAATGGGAAGTTCACAATGAAAACAACAAAACGTATTTCTGCTATAAC
This sequence comes from Ruditapes philippinarum, assembly GCF_026571515.1. Lineage (NCBI taxonomy): Eukaryota > Metazoa > Mollusca > Bivalvia > Venerida > Veneridae > Ruditapes > Ruditapes philippinarum. The sequence continues at coordinate 2,656 of NW_026865097.1, forward strand.
ACAAATTTATTAATTTTAACACAGAACTGTATGGTGATATTCTCTATTAAAATGAAAGTCTGTCGGGAAGTGTTTTGGTCCTTCGATACCATTGATTTAAATACATTTCATACGTTTTCACCATTCAAGAAATCTTAACAACAGATTGTATCAATAATGTCAGCCATTTTCAACTAAGTTTTCTGAACATATTACACCGTGCTGTGATAGATTTTAATGATTTTTCTATTTTCAAACTTATTGTAATATCTGAAGGAATCACACAATATATCAATGTTACATTTATAACTACAAAATGACATGAACCCCCTTCCCTTTGTTTAAATAAACGTGTAGTTTAGATTAGATGGGAATCATTACCAAATGTCTGTGAAACAAAATTGAACATCAATATTTGGTTTCAATGAATACAATCAACATTCAAATAAATAGTTGTTTATCTAAAATCTGACTCAAGCAAAATTATATACAGTTTCTTTATTCATTACAAAATATTTTTTTCTATAAATTACAAAAGAGTTTCTCTGTATTTGTCTCGTATTGATTCTTCTTATGAATGTAAATAGCATCGTCATGGAAAGAACCATATGTTGAATACAAGCACAAAAAAAACCAGACGTTTAAATAAGAGTTAAACCATCTCTCTTATTTAATGGGAAACTCCACAGTGGGCAGGTGTCTGCATAATATTAATAACAATTTATGTTTTAGACAAGTATTACAATCTTACTTCAGTTACAATGCTTTTTTGCATAGTTACATTTAATGATTGAATGAATATAAAAAAAATGTTTCTTACATATACTTCTATACGCCAAGAGAATTTTCTATGATGAAATGAATGTTTTGAGGAGGCAATGATAGTTAACTATAATTCAATATTTATACCTCATGATGAGAACGATTTTCCATATTTTCAGTTAAGGAAAGTATAAAATTGAAGCTTTATTGAACAGAGTTTTTATTTCAATATTAGTCATGTGCTATTTCTGAAATCAAGGCAATTCATGGAGAAAAACACGTCTAATAGTATGTTGAATTGATAATTTTAGAAAAATGTGCAAAACAGTTTTATTCCTTAAAAAATGTATGAACATTTATAAGCTCTTCAACTATCATACATTTTAAATTATTTTTACTTGAGTTGGCCGGTGTGAGTCATTCGTTTGATATTGTACAGCAACTTATGCATGTTATCAATATGTGTGCTGTTTCGAAACATACTTTAGTAACATCATTATGTTGAAATAATACACAAATTTGTGCACGAAGTATTCCTCCAGAAGTCAAGACAGTGCCGATGTGATTGAAAATAAGCAAACAAACACATAAAAACAATCTTATTGGAATATAATATAATTTTTATAAATAAGAAATCTAATACAATGTTATATTGTTTAAAAAAGCATATTTCTTTCTTACTTTAAAACAAATATGAAGAAAACCAAAGACATTACCGTTAAACTAAATGAAGCAATAGATAGTGGTTTCCTGTCAAAAAAGAGCTGATGATCTTGCGGATTTAAAACTACGAGAAAACTGCAAAAACATAGCGTTTCGAATTTGAGAGACTCCTATTTAATTCATCAAATTAATTACAACTGATAATCGAATTATTGTAAAGACATGTTAGTAACGATGCTAATTAGTTTAAACAACAAAACATCAGCGTCCTTGCATATCATAAATGTAAGAATAGACAGAGAATCACTAGGAACAGAAAAAGAAGTCGGATGAATATTATAGTAAACAAAATATATAGACATGTTGATACTAGATACAGGCGGACCAAATATAATAAAGTGAACCAAAACTGCGATTCACAATTTTTTTATTTGGATCGCTCCTTACCAGATTCAAAATAATAACAGCAGGGGTCAGTTGCAGTAAGGCAACCTACTGCTTGTTTCATTTCTACCATGAACATATTTTGCTGGTCTTTTAGGAACATCGATTATTCTAGTAATTTTAGTATTAAATTTTAATGATTTAATCCCGAAAGTTAAATTCATATTGTTAATGCAAAATATTTAGTACAATATTTCCCATATTTGTAAATGTTTAAAACATTATTTTAAATCTCGTTATACCTTTATAGTAATCATGAATATAAAGTGTGTACAGTTTGTTAACTCATGCTTAGACTTTATGAAATATCAATCATTGCAGTCCGGTTGTAATCGGTAAAGTTATTTATAGAATTTAAGGGTTACCCGTTTCATTGAATAAATTCACTAGATTTATATCATTGTTTGTGTGCTTTATATGCTTTGTTCTACTGACATGTGTTCATCAATGAACATAAATGAGTGTTTATTTTCATTTTTGACATATTTTTAAATACACCGATGGGTCACCAACATTGTATTAAGAATTTCAGCCGCTAGTGGCTAAGAAATCTATCGATGCGAATGATGCCAACAAAGAGCAGCAGTAACACATCGTCAGCTCTGATCCATGTATGCACTGCTCGCTGTTGAGTCAGTTCATATTTAAAAATTATCTAAACAAAGCTGAATAAGCGAGCACATTTAATATATTAAGAATAGTAAGGGTTAAGAATATTACATTACAACAAAACAGTTTAACTTTGTTTCAAGAGACTCCGTGTAAATTTGAGACAAATGAAACGAAATAAAAACGATAGATGGTAACATGTGGCTAGAAAGACTTTACTCTTATCTTGTAAAGAGAGGAAAACATTGCTGAACATTATACATGTAATTCATTGACTATTTTTTATAAAAGGTTAAACTGATAAATCGTCACAAAAGTCATTTATTATCCATTATTTATTCATTTGTTTGTCTTTTCATTAAATAAATTCACAATAATGAGACAAGATGAAGTGTAAATCATTTAAAAACAGCTACATTAGATTTCTCATAATTCATGTTATTCTCTTTCTTAATAGTGTTTAGCTGTAAACAACGAGTAATGTGTTTTTAATAAGAATATTTTATAAAAAAAAATCATACAGCCTCTTTGTCTATAAAACAAAGCCGTTGTGAGTAATATTTGCAGACAATTGATCCTAATGTCTAAACTATCTAGAAAAAAAAGATAAAAACATTTCTTTGAACCATAGAAATTATTGCCCAAAAGAGATATAGTTAAAGTCTTCTTCAAAATAATTGGTCATAAAAATCCCTAATAGCGGTTCGCAAAATAGTCATATGTTAGTACTTCCGTACTAATTTTACATTCTTTGACGCTGTTTATCTAAGAACAAGAACAAACATTCACAGCTTCGTGTACAGTTAATTATCACTCGCTGTGAGGCTTCCATCTCACGTCAATATGACCATAAAACTGCCTTGGACTATGCTTACGTCATCCAACTTTGTGAACTGTACTGTTTCAACTTATTAAGATTCGTTTTACGTAATGAGATGTTCTTCGATCAAATATTGTTTACTATTTGCAGGTGTTAAATATAACGGTTTTAAAAAGAATGACTAATTATATCAACAGGTGTATCCAGTATAACATATAAAGCGGTATTTAATTAGAAATGCACAGGCCAGCAAAGTTAAAAATGTTGCCGGAGCAATTTGAATAACTTAAGTCTTACAGGAAGTGGTAAGTGGAAGCGACATGTACCATCCCCGCCACTAGCACCGGCATAAGCAGTAGTCAATATTGAAACATGGCAATCGTTGAACAAAAACATGTATTCATATTCAAAACACCTATTCCGTATTTCGTGTTGTATCTGCAAATGGTATTTTTGTATAAGGAAACTATATTCAGCAATGGTTAAACAAAGCATGTTTAATAAAAATGTAAAATAGAGAGAAATAAGAAAAAGGTTAACCAGTTTGATGAAAATTGGATTTTCATACGGTATAATACATATAAGTAATAAAATAAATAACTATTTTAATGTCCAATTTGTATTCTTCATATTCCACTATTGAATGTTTTGTTGAATCAAAGATCAATCTGCGGAGCATACAAACACAATCATTTAATTATTACACCACTGAAAATTATACTATAACCGTCTTTTCTATTTTGTAAGTAATCCAGTAGTCACCAGATGTCTCAATAATTTGATTAATAATATTTTAAATATACAATCCGTGTCAGTTTAATACCTTATATCACATTCAATGATTGAATGAAAGAATTTAATCAGAGATATGTTTCTTGAATGATAAATAGGGTATTTTAAATGGCATTTACGAACAGCTATACAATTTCTTATACTATTTTAATTCTCATTTTCTCCCGAAGTGGACGTTTTTGCGACTTTTACGTGAAAACTTATTTATATTATATAAATATATTAATATTCTGTGAAATCTTTCAAGCTTAACGTTTTATTAAAAATTAATTGATAATAAATGATAAAATGAATTAAATTAAAAATATATTTTCATGACGTATTAACAATTCCTTATTTTGCACAACCTTTATATCCATTTTTATAATACATAATGCGGCAATATGCAAATTTATGTGTAGATGGGGAGTGGATTGTTTAAAGGTATACTGACTGTTTTGAATTGATCATTTTGTTAATTTAAAACATAATCAACAACGCACGTGACAACCGGGAATTTCTATAAATATTCTTTTTAGGTTATGATAATGATCACTTTATTAAAAAAACACTCTGTCCGTGTGCCCAGCCCTGTTTGGTTTCCTGCTGTGTTCCTTGCTGGTAATCCTTTGTCGGAGGATGTGTTCACTCAAATGCACCCCAATTTTTTTTTTTTTTTTTTTTTTTTTGCGACAGACTTTTTTTATTTTTTGGTATTCCTATAATTTACTCTAATCACTTGTCATTATCATTTATTATAATCAAAGTCAAAAAGTAAAGAAGAACATATATAGCTAATTCAGCTCACGAAAAATGAGCATAATATATCTTTAAAGAAATTGTTCGAACAGTAAGCGTTTTATTCAACTTAAGAGGAGCAGATTTTCATGTGTACTGATTGAACAAATAATTAAGAATAGAACAATCTGGTAGCTTGATTCAATCAGACAGGTACAGGTAATTATTTATAGACTTTTATTATGCCGCCATTGCATTTGATCAAGCTTACGGGTTTAAATAAAAGTGAATTAGATAAGCATATCATTTTTATAACTTGGCAAAACTACAAATAATAATTGGATAAACAAATTAAACATGCAAACGCATTAACAAATGTAAACGTGCAAAATATGTGAAATGTTATCGCTAAAGTTAAACTCTATTTACATCCTCACTTGAAGCTTAGGCACGAATGCTTGACGTTTGAATATAAACATGTTTGTGTTTGATTTATGCAAACACAATAGAAATGAAATTATACACCTATGTGATGCCAGAGCTAGGTAAATATACGAGTTTGCTGAGCTAAGAACAAGTACAAATATGTCAAGCTTTATCATCAATAAATGTTCAGTCCACTTTAACTAAGTTCTATCCCTTGTAAACATCCCCGGTTTTCGTAAAAATCGTTTTTCTTATTCAACTGCACATCTCTAGATCTAGACTCATGATCCATCGTTGACTCCTAATGATATACAGTCCAGTTTGATTACATTCGTTTACATTCATAAGATGTTCTTATGGTTCGTATTTTAACATACAACTATTGTAATAAATATATAAAAAAAACTTTCCAAACGGCAAAATTGAAAAGGTTGCTGGTTCGGTTTGAACGAGCCTGTTCTTTGAAGTTACGGCAGTGACAAGCGTAAGTTACCACGTGCGTCCTTTGTACTGATTTAAACAATTCCAGTATTTAAAATGGCATTGTTGAAATTTGGAACAAAAAAAAATAAATAATTAAAGTATTTATAAAATTGTCTATAATATCAGCCTCGCAAGTACATAACATTTTTAACTTCGTCCAAGTAGTGTTTGTCCTTTTTTAATCAAATAAGTTCTTCTCAGAATTCAACAAATAATTATCATATATTCAATGTACCTGCAAGAAATTGAACACGGTGGTTCTGAAAATTGTTAGTTTTTGAATTTGCTTGATCTAATTTTGTTCGATGTATTTAATTGTCTTAGTCTTTTCTTTGTTCGTTTTCTTTTGAAAGGAATAGAAAATTGCAATACGTGGCTTGTAAAAAATAATACTTCTGTGTGACGATTTATGATCTTTAAGTGGCATTTGTTTAACATTTCTGATTTTCTATGCAATATCCTTATTTCAAGGCGCTAAACCCAAGAAAGAAACATGTTAATTAAAACTGAAATGTTTTTTCTTCTTGTATGTTTATAAGTTTATTTGATAAAGTAGTTATATAGATTTTATAGCTTATTTAAAATTTGCACATTATTTATTATGTACTGCAACATAGGCTTCAGCTTGTTAAACTGTTTAATGCACATGGGGAAAAACTTTTCGTGAAATTTACTCTAACGTTAGGCGACTAAAATTATATGCATGTAATCTTGCAGTGTTCAATGTTTTAAGAATTAAAGACACTTCTTTTCGATTTCCGATGGCAGACCAAATTTCAGTTCCTCTTGATGCCTCAGATTATGTTAAACTGTTTTGTTTTAAAATTTAAATATGGCTAATGCTTGTTGAAAACATTAATTTGTTGTGAAATAATGACAAAATGCAAATGGAATGGCATTTGTTTAAAGGAGATTAACAGTGTTGGACAGGACATATCTTTATTTTAGTTTTCATTTTCTTTTTCAACAAGGTTATTGTTTAAATGTTGAATTCTGCTTATATAAAAAGATGGTGCTCAAAAGTATTTGCGGTTACTTTATTTTACTACATGTACTATATTAAAACAGATAATTCATACGGAGCCAGCAACATTTTCAATTGTGTCATTTCTAAGCGGTCTTAAAAATTTGCGTTTTTTGATTATATTATACAAAGCAATTCTCGCATACTGTGCAAATTAATGATTACAAATAAAAGAAATGTTACGTTTTATCTTTACATTGTAATGATGTAGGCATTCACGTGAGCAATTGTAAGAACATCTCCATTATTCTTATACATATTTTATCTCTGTACGAATTCCACGCAATCAACAAAAGTATGATGTTTTATTGCTGTGTGCCGGAATGTAAATCCTCAGGAACAAAATTAGTGTTTCAGAAACTACAAAAGGTTGATTAATATTGTACTCTGGGTTGTAATACAATATTTATCTTTTCACGAACATGTAAGATACGATATGAAAATAACTTCTTACATCTAATTAATGATTTATTTTTTGGTGTATATTTTGGTGGCTGATTTGTGCCATTCGTGTTTTCGCCCGCGACCCCGCCAAGCGAAACGTCGAGAATTAACAAGTTAAAATGGCGGGCTCGCAGAGCAAAAAGTGGCTAGTTAGCAGGGGCGCGGGACGAAGTTTAAGAATTAAATCTTTGCCCCGCGGGGGCGCTGAGCGAAATTTAAGAAATAAAACGTCGGGGTCGCGGAGCAAAAACACACTAATTAGCGCGGGGCGCGGGACGAAGTTTAATAAATAAAACTTCGGCCCGCGGCCCCGCTAATTAGCCACCAAAGTACATGTATATAGTTTTATGTCTGTCAGACATAATAACATTTTTTTTAGCATCATAAGTGAGAAGCCTACAATGTGTATATCGTTATATTCTTGTACCTTGTGAAATAGAGGTACCTATTAGGACAGACGCAGATTTGGTGCCTTTTTGACCAAAGATGGTGAAGATTATCTAAGACATACAGGATAGCCCTTATTATTTTATTCAACGAGTTGAATAAATTTAATCATGAAGCGACACGAATATAATAATTATTCTATTTATCACATATCTAAAAAAGAACCATTTTTAGGTAAAACAATCACCGCGCTTTAACGTATAACGCAAGTAATGTGACGTAAAAATATATGCACGGCTTTGCAATATCATTTTTACGGAGTCGCAATAGCGCCGCGGATATGTGATTAAATCATTTATCGTAACTGCTATTGCATATTTTGGTTATTTTCTGCATCATTGTAACTATGCTTTTTTACAAGATAACCGTTTTCTTGGCGATAAGTAGTTACAAGTGAGAGACTTTAAATTTGACCTTTTTTATTCATTGTACATAACTATCATATGCCATTAAGTCTTAAGTTTATCAGAAGCTCTTTCCTTACGTTTTCCTGTCTAAAAAAGCAAATGCAACTATTAAAAATATAGAGAATTCAGTTCTAGAAAAATTAGTTCATTGATCCCGACTATCACACCTTGTCATTTACCCCTCTTAAAAATGATTGAATAAATTATTGCTGATTTTTAAGCCTTTAGCTATTTTAAATTGCTTGATGTCATCTGTCTTGAAATCCTACAAAGGAATATCAATTATTTAGAATGGCATTCAATCGTTTAAAAGTATCACATTTGCATTTTATTAGCAAAACGGCTTTGCATCTTAAGGAACATAGTTTTTCTTAAATCCCAATGGAATTTATTGTCTGTTTAATACCATGAAAAAATGGCTATGCTGTTTTCCATTTATTCAACAAACATTTGTACTGAATCTTCTTACCTTTGCTTTGAACCAAATGATATACCATCATAAAAAGATGAAATATGCAATTTCATGAAGGATTTTAATGAATATTTTACCAGTATATAATGAGATAAATATACACATATAAGTGATATTATACTGTATAATAGAAAAGATTTAGATAAAATCTGAACTATATTATAGAAATCATGTTTTTTTCATTTTTGTAAAACATGTTTATGTAAGCATTTTGTCTAATTTTCATTTTCTACAACTTCTTATCGTCAACCATATTGGAAGAGTCAAGCAATGCCAAATTGTGTCAAATTTAATGATTGCCCATCTGAAATACGTCAAGTGACGTACTTTGAAAAGTACTAAATAAAGTGAAATTTCACACTTGCGAGATCATTATTTTGTTTATTATTATTATTTATTATTATTAACTTTTTCTCTGTGTTTGGAAGCACACTCTGTTGATTCACTGAAATGGCAGACGTGGGAAGCTGTTTATTTGGATTTATTTAGAATGCTGGAAGCTATTATGTTTAATTTGTAATAAAAAAACTTCAGATCAGAACTTAATATATACACGTCGTTTACCTTTTGCCTATAGAAAATATATGTATTACTTAGTACATGACAAAGTTAAGAGTGTATAAAAAACCTTTTTCTGAAGAAATGGTTTGGAAGTTACCAATCTAAAAATGAAAATATATATTGCTTTCATAATCATAATCATTATGGTCAATTCTCGAAATAGTTGTATTAACTGTAGAATGTAACTGGTTTTTTTTTGTACATGCGCCATTCCCTCAATTTGGGGAAATATATTCCAACACATTTTTTTCGAACAGGGAGTTTTGAAGTATTCATTTTTCAAAATTCAAACATAGCTTTAATTTGTTTCAACTACAAGCAACAGACTAAAATCTAAACACAACAATTACTTTAATCCACTTAAATACGATCATTTTTCGTGCCAATAATATTAAACATAATTAAAGAAGAAGGTTGAAAAAAATATACAAGTTTGCAATAAAAAGATACATTTATTATTTGCCACAAAACAAAAAATTCAATAAAATGTCTTGTATTTCCTTTTTGAAAATGTAGGATCGATCGTATTTAGCACAAAACAATTAATGTGTCACAAAATGTATGTAACTGGCAAACAAAATACTGTCAATAAAACTGCTTTTTACTTAAAAGGTTGATTAAAAGTTCATGGAATTGTTTTATTACCGAAACTCTGGAAAAAAATAAATCACAAGATACATTTACTCACGACTGAGTTGAAATATCAGTTAGAAAAAAAATCGAACAATAAAATTTACATTAAAAATTGAATATCAGTACAATGTTGTAGTTAAAACAGACTGACCTCAACGTTGGTTCACGCTAGCGATACTTAAACGTCAAAGTATATTATCCGGTTAACTTTTATCGACTTAACCATCTTCTATTGTCGCACATTTTTGTATGCACATGTCTATGTATCCCTAAATATAAAGTTTCTTAAAACGCTGCACATTGCAATACGTGCGACATTTGCTTGCTATACCTTATCATTGACTTGCAACTTCGTCCCACCTGAACTGTAACATTTAAGTGGGTCTTATGCTTTAACCGCTCGTGTTGCTTGCAGACGGATGTTTTCCACAGGTAGTAATGCATCAAATTGTTTTTATCTTGTTTTAGTGTATCTAACGGTAAATACCTGTACTAACACAAAGTCTGACAACCGCACGCAACTTATTTCTTGACAATATGCACTGTTTTGAATCGACCGGTAAATGGAATTCAATTGGGAAAAACAGTGTTGAATTATTTACTTGTAATAATGTACGTCGTTAATAGGCAGACAGACCAGATCGCTGATGCTCTCCATCAAGTGAAAGAATTAAATTAATCATTGTTTTAAGCGAATTGTACTACAATATGAATATCTTCAAAAAGCTTTCATCAAAATAGACATTGATAAAAATGAAAGAAGTGTATCATTTGGATATTCTAACAAAATATTTCTTGAATCAAATATTGTTGATCTAATTCTTAGTGATTAAGTATATATGTTTATTTGACCAGTTATGATATTTATGTTTTAGAACACTTTATTATCTGATTTATATACATACATATAAAACCCAAACAAAGATAAGAAATGAAATACATGTACTAGTAATTGTGAAACATTTAATTGAAAGGTTACTGTATTCTTATTTAATAAGGCCTAAATAATGCACAGGACATTCTTAAAAAAAGTGTGCAAACAACAATAAGCTCTTCATTTAACATACTTAAACCAGTAACGTAACTTAATTGTTAATCGAGCATAGCGTGATTCAACAAACATGTGCAGAATATTTTGATGCCGATATTGTAGTTGATCAAGATTAAGAATATGAAAAAAATGCAATTATAGATTCATATATCAGATATAATAATCACGATAAACATGGCAAGAATCCCAATAATATTTAGATCAACAAATGAAAACATTCGAACCCATAAACAAAGGTTAATGTTCAAAGTGGTTCAAATTATATTTTATGTTATTGTATTTGTTATTATAGTGTAACTCGTTTTTTTCACGGTGACCTTGGACATATATATCAAACATATGAACACAGTCATTATCTGTTTTTGATTTTTATATGGAACACAAACAAATCAAAATAAAAAAGCACATCTATATGTTGCCACAGCCTGGTAGTAAATATGACGTTGTTTATCTAAGAACAAGAACAAATATTCAAAACTTCGTGCACAGTTAATTATCACTCGCTGTGATGCTTCTATCTTAAGTCAATATCGCCATAAAACTGCCTTGGACAAGGCTTACGTCATCCAATTTTGAAAAGTGTATAGTTCAACTTATTAAGATTCGTTTTACGTAATGAGATGCTCTTCGATCAAATTGTGTTTACTATTTGCAGATCTTTAGTATTGCGGTTTAAAAGAGACTGATCAATTATGTCAATAGGTGCTTCCAGTATAACATATAAAAGCGGCATTTAAATATACATACACAGGCAGGCAAGAATGTTGCCGGGGCAGTTTGAATAACTTAAGTCTGTCATTGTAGATAGTGGAGAGTTAAAGCTATATGTACCATTCCAGCCCCTGGCACCGGCTTAAGCAGCATTCAAGATGCAAACATGGCAATGGTGGAAAAAAAACACACACAACAAGTATTCATTTTTTTGTATTTCGTTTTGTATCTGCGAATGGTATTTTCATTAGGAAAATATATTTAACAAAATGGTTAAACAAAGCAAGTTAAAGCACTGTTGATAAAATGGAAAGGCTTACCATTTTGATGAAAATTGGATTTTCGTACGGTATAATACATGTAATATATTTTATCCAATACAATAAAAATATTAAATAAAAATGTTTTGGAGAATTACAATTTGCTGTCTACATCTTTTTTTCCAGCCGGATCATGTAAACGCTATTAATTGTTGAAGCAATTATGTTTCCATGAAAATATTGTTATGCAGATATAAAAAAAAACACACACACACTTAATATTCAATTACTGACTGACTTTTTTGTTGAATAAAAGACAAGTCTGCGGACCATACACGCACAATCACTTAATTATTTTACCACTATAAAGGATCCTCTAACCGTCTTAAATTTTGTAAGTAATCCAGAAGTCACCAGATATCTAAATAATTTGATCAATAATATTTCAATTATACATTCCTTGTCAGTTTAATACCTCATACCACATTTAATGAATGAATGTATTGAGACAAATATTTCTAGTTTGATAAATAGGGTGTTTTAATAGCTATACAATTTCTTTTACAATTAAATTCTGATTTTCTCACGAAGTGGCCGTTTTGTGACTTATCAATATCTTATAAATATATACATATTCTGTGAATTCTTTTCTTCAAGCTTAACGTTTTATTAAAAATTAATTGAAATAATAAAATAAATTTAATTAAAAATGAATTTTTATGACGTATTAACAATCCCATATCGTACACAAGCTAGATAATATCCTTTTTTAATAATACAGTTCGCCCATCCATGTGACGATGTTGAGTGTATTGTTAAAATGTGTACTTACTGTTTTGAATTAATCATTTTGTTAGGCATGTGATTAAATGGAATTTCTATAAATATCTTTCGTAAGTTAATGGTAATGGTCACTTTATAAAAAACATTTAATCATTTTGTTATACATAATCAACAACTCACTTGATCACCGGTAAGTTCTATAAATATTCTTCTTAGGTTATGGTAATGATTATCTGCCCGTGTGCCCAGTCTTGTATGGTGTCCTACTGGGCTCCCTGCTGGTGGTCCTGTGTTTGGGGATGTGTTAATTGAATGCCATCCTTCTTGGTTTTCTTTTTCTGTCGGCAGTCTTTTTATATTTTTGGTATATTTTATAGTTTACCATAATCACTTGTCATTATCAATTATTGAAATCAAAGTCAAAAAGGAAAAAAATCTTTCATGTGAGGAAGCTATCCAGCTAGCTTACGGAACGTCGGTGGTTCTACTAAGGTGCGCGTTCGTGCCTGAAATAATTCACGGAAGGGCACCTGAGGTATTCCGCCGCCAGCAAATCTGGAACGTCGCCATATGACCTACACTGTGTCGGTGTGACGTAAAACCCAAACAAACAAACAAACTTAAGACAAACCGATTTTTATATGTACTGATTGATCAAATAATTGAGAATAGAGCATACTGGTAGCTTGATTCAATCAGACAGGTGCAGGTAATTATCTATTGACTTTTATCATGCCACCGATTGCATTTGAACAAGCTTGAGGATTTGAATAAAATTGTAATAGATAAGCGTGTTCTTTATATAACTTGGCAAAACTACAAATAATAATTGGATAAACAAATTAAACATGCTAACCCATTAACAAAAGTAAAGGTACGTAGTGGTGAAACTGTATTTTTATGTGATTTGTTATCGCATAAGTTATTCTCTATTTACATCTTCACTGGAAGCTTAGGCCTGGATGCTTGACATTTGAATATAAACATGTTTGTGTTTGATTTATGTTAACAAAGAAGAAATGAAATTATACACCTATCTGATGCCACAGCTAGATAAATATATGAGTTTGATTATCTAAGAACAAATACAAATATTCAAACTATATCATCAATAATTGTTCAGTCAACTTTTACATCGCCAGTTTTCGTAAGCATTGGATTTCTTTATCAGCTGCACAACCCTAAGACGTTGACTATTATCATATAGTCCAGTTTGATTACATTAGTTTACATTCATGTTCTTACGGTTCATTTTTTAACATAACATATGCAACTGGTGTAAAAATAAATATGAAAGAACTTTCCAAAAAACAAAATTGAAAAGGTTGCTAGTTCTGTTTGAATAAGCCTGTTCTGTGAATGTACGGCAGTGGTAGGCGTAAGTTACCACGTGCACACCTTGTACTGGTTTAAACAACAATTAATAAAAGTAATAATGATATGGTCTATCATAACAAACTTACAAATCAAGAAGTGCGTAATATTATAAACTTAATAAAAATAGAATATGTCTTTTCTAATCAAATAAGTTCTTCTCAGAATTAAACACATTAATATCATACATTCAATGTACCTGTAAGAAATTGAACACTGTGGTTCTAAAAATTGTTAAATTTTGAATTTTTGTTTGATCTTATTTTGTTTGATGTATTTAATTGCCTTAGTCTTGTCTTTGTTCGTTTCTTTTGTCATGAAAGATATAGACACTTGTTGTACGTGACTTTGTAAAAAAAATACTTGTGTGTGATCTTTTAATGGCATTTGTTTGGCATTTCTGATTTTCTTTACAATATCCTCATTTCAGGCCGCTAAACTCACAAAAAAACAACAACAACAAAAAACATGTAAATTAAAAGCGAAATGTTTAAGCTTCTAGTATGTCTATCGGTTGTTTTATTTTATTAAGTTATAATATCGTGTATATAGATTTTATATCTAAAATTTGCACATTATTTATCATAAACTGCAACACAGGCTTCAGCTTTTTAAACTTTTTAATGCACGTGGGGAAAAAAACTGTAAGAGTAAATAAACGTGTAATTCACTCTAACGTTAAGCAACTTAAATAATATGCATATAATCTTGCAGTGTTTAATGTTTTCAGAATTAATGACACGTAAGTGCTTGCAGTCAGGTATGACAAACGTCTTTTCGATTTCCGATGGAAGACCATTTTTCAGTCCCTTTTGATGCCTCAAAGTATGGTTCACTGTTTTTTTAATGTTTAAATATAATAGGTAAAGCTTATAGAAAAAATATATTTGTTGTGAAATTGTGACAAAATGCAAATGAAATGCCATTTGTTTACAAGAGTGTTTACAGTGTTTGACAACATATATCTGCTTTTAGTTTTCATTTTCTTTTTTTCAACAAGGTTAATGTTGAAATGTTGAATTATTCTTATATAATAAGACGGTGCTCAAGCGCGTTGACGTAGCCTTATTTTACTACATGTACTATATTCAACCAATACCGAGCTAGCAACATTTCCAATTGTTTCATTTTAAGCGGTCTTAAAACTTTTTGATTATTTTATACAAAGCGATTCTCAAATACTGTACAAATAAAAGATCACAAATAAAAATATGTTGCGTATTATCTTTACTCTGAAATGATGTTGGCTAAAACATGAGCATTTGTAAGAACATTCCCACTGTTCTTATGCACATTTTATCTCTGTGCGAATTCCACGCAATCAACCAAGAATTATGTTTTATTGCTGTGTCTCGGAATGTAAATCCTCAGGATATAAAATAAATATTTCAGAAACTACAATAGGTGAATAAATATTGTACTCTCGGTTGTAATACAATAATCTTTTCACGAACATGTAAGATACAAAATGGAAACAACTACTAAAATATGATTCATGATTTTATTGTGTATAAAGTTTTATGTCAATCAGACATATGTCTAATGGTATTCCAACAACAATTTAAAATTAAAAATTAGCCATTTGATTTATTTGCACACAAACATCATAATTTTGTTTATTATACATAAAGTGGTTTTATCAGTGCAACTCCTTCATTAAGACACAATTAAAAAATCATGTTTGTCTTACGAGGATAGTCATTACTACCTTTAACTTACCTTTTGGATAATACCTTCTATAAATTGATCTGACTTTGGCATTCACTTGACGGCAATTTACTAGACATTCATGACAAATCCGATTTGTTGAGTATTGTAAACAATTGACCCTAAAATGACATTAACCGTCATGATAACAGTATTGCATTCTTATTATATAGTTCTCAAATAGTACTTTATGAATGGATTTGACATTCTCGACAGAACAGTTTTATTTTTTAATTCTATGGCCATGTTGTTTCATGCTTTAAAACATTAAATCATTATGGCAAAATGGGCGATCCAATAGGTACGGTGTTCCGTTTGGACACGTTTGGACAATCGTGACATTTCATTTATTCTGTACCCGCGATGCACGATGGTACGATGGTAAAAACGCGATGGCACGATGGTACGATGGTGAAAACACGATGGTACGATGGTGAAAACGCGATGGTACGATGGTGAAATCGCGATGGTACGATGGTACGATTGTGAAAGCGCGATGACACGATGGTGAAAACACGATAGCGCGATGGTGCGATGGTACGATGGTGAAAACACGATGGTACGATGGTGAAATCACGATGGTACGATGGTGAAAACGCGATGTAACATCGCGTTTTCACCATCGTACTATCGCGCCATCGCGATTTCACCATCGTACCATCGTGATTTCACCATCGTACCATCGTGTTTTCACCATCGTACCATCGTGCCATCGCGTTTTCACCATCGTACCATCGTGCATCGCGGGTACAGAATAAATAAAATGTCACGATTGTCCAATCGTGTCCAAACGGAACACCGTAAATAGGTGTTTGACTTTCTAAATGATTTTGAATATAAAAGAACAATTTGGGAAATTAATACAGTTTGCCAAAGTGTTTGATTAAGAAATAATACCGAAGGCCGTAGGCCTAAGTGGTAAATTTGTTCGCATCAAAACGACATGATTATGATTCTAACAATTTAAGGAACATCTCTTAATCAATACATTTTTTTCCGGATATTTAGTCCGCTGCCGATTTTCGTATAACGCATGTCACACTCGATTCATCATTCTTGTCTGTTCACAATGACTTCATATGGCAAATTTATAAATGAGTCACATAACTAGAATGATGTCATTTTGCTGCTTTTTCAATTTTATCAAACGACATAAATCATACATTTGGCGTTAGTGAATTCGTGACATAATTTCAGCATTACATGGAAAAGAAATAAAATAACAGAAAAATGTTAATAAAAAGCGTTTATTATTGTTGTCTTTCAAAAAGCTTTGTCAACTTTTTCATCGAGGGAGAAAAAATAATAGCCATATAAACATGTGGTCCGTAACCAATGTCAATTGGCATTTTAACACCGTTTTTATTTTCTAATGACGTAAAATCACGTGGAGTGTTTGAATGATAATGAACAGATAAGATTCATACTTGCGCAAACTATACAAATGGACATACATGTACATACAAAGGACTTTGAAACCCTTTCTACTGCAACAATGATCTGCCATCGATATTGACTGAGTACCTTTGCGATTTATCTTTTTAAGAAGATTTATGCCCCTTTTATTTCAGTATTATTGATATACTTGACTGAGAGATATATCACTCAAACGTCTGCAGGGATTGACCTATTAGTTGCTGAAAAAATGGGGAAAGTGTAAATACCTCTCATCTATATCTCGACATAATGCTATAATGCTACATTTGAAGGTTTTATTTCGTTCTGTGCATTTTTAAAGCTTCCGTTCTGACAATTAAAAAACATTATTTTTAAAGATTTTCGTGAGGAGTTGCATATTTTCTCTTATCGTTTAGATAATGTATTCCTTACAATAGGTAAATGACATCATGAAGGGCAATGTGACACATTCATACAAAAGACAAGGAAACTTTAAAAGAGAGTTGTCCTCCTGCAAACTAAAAACGACCTGCTTTAACAGATTTAATTTACACGAACATTACAAAAACATGCTGTTCCTAATTTGAGAGACTAATTTCTAATTTATCAAAATAATTACAACGGATAATCAAGTTACAGTGGAGACATTTTGACAACATTTCGAGCCAAAAATAAACAACAAAATCTAAAGGCGCCTTTTTTCTGGTATAATTGAGGACACCAAAAACCCAAAGTATCCAAACTTTTTCGAAATTATTATACACCAATCGAATAAAATTGTAGAACTTAGTAGCCACTTTAAATGCTGATAAAGGGCAATTAAGTAGACAAAACACATGTCTGGTTGGCCAATATATTTGTCGTTTTTATTTTTCTATATATCTAAAGGACATAATAAGATATTCTATCTTAACAAAGAACATATAATCTAAAAGATTTTAAAGTTAATATTGTCATCAATACGAGTATTACATTGTTGTTTTTGAATACCATTAGACAAACTCTTTCAAACAAACAAGATCATAAAAAGTATCAGAATTTTCAATTGATCAATGTGTCAGAAAAAAATGTGATGGGAAAACAAAACGATGTCAAATAACGTTCACTCATTAAAATTGTACTTAAAACAGTACGAAAAGGGTAGGCTTTTCTTAACTTTTTTACATGATCATAAATAATGAAAACAAAGACACTGCTTATGGTTTTTATTAAATACCTCTAGTGTTTTGTCTTAAAACTGTGACAGTCGCTTTTCTATTGAATGTAAGCAACTGTGAAAGAAAAAAGATAGTAGAGCAATATTTTTATATGACTACAAATATAGTAAATTTATATCACAGCTTGATCTATCATTGATGGGAAGCAGAGAACAGGAAATATATGAATACATTTAAAGTAGGAAAACTTCCTCGTATTTCAGTGAACTAATGACAACAAGGAAATAGACAGACATTCGGCACTTTTCTGATGATAATATGGTTTTTATCACCAACTTTCGATAATACACACTTATGTCACAGTTTTGTCAAAATTTAAAACGAAACAGGTAATGTTGTCATGACAGTGTGCGTATTTGTTGAAGGCACTAATTATATGTTATAGTTATAGTACATAAAACGAGTTTGTTACGAGGAAATAACACTGGCTGAGGCGACATCAAGGGATGTTTCTTCTAAAAAATGGCGAGGCAAACAGGCCGGGAATTTTTTTTTTTGCAGAAACATCCCGAGATGTCGCCCAGCCAGTGTTATATCCTATAACTAACCAGCTTCATATATTAAAAATGTTTAATCGCAATGACATAATGTTTTCTTTTTTCTGTAACATAGGTAGATGGATAAATGGATGGATGGATGGACGGACGGACGGACGGACCGACAGACAGACAGACAGACAGACAGACAGACAGACAGACAGATAGATCGATCGATCGTTAGCCACATAACAGTTATTTATGATAAGGCAGTTTTTCAAGTTGTTTTCGCTGCCGCAAAAAAGATATACAGAAGACATCCAATGTTATAGGCGGATTGTAAACTGTTAGCAATATTGATTCAAGATTAATTGGTTATTTCAGTGGAAATAATTCATTCAGCAGATGTACCTTTTGATTAAATGAGAGTATATTTCAATTCATTAATTATCTTTGTTTATATTTTGCATTGTATTTATTTATTAATTTTATTGTATTGACTCCATTTTTTTTGCTTCTGTGAATGTCCCTTACCACTGCCCCATTGGAGCCTATGTGGAAAAAACTACATTGCTATATACAAGGTGCGAAAAAAACTCAACCGCCACATAGCAGTCAAGTTTTTTTTCCTATATGAGTCAATGAAAAGACTGTACTGCTACATGTATATATCAATACAGTTTTTAAATGCTCATTGAAGTGCACTGAGTATAATGGGTTAGTAAGAACAAGGGAAAAGTTCCAAGCCATGCAATAATTCGTAAGTGTCATTACGTACAATATATAAAAAGAAGTCACACATTGCTTGAAGTCAAGAATCGACCCAAAATTAGGTGTACTTTACTATCTACGTAAATACTGCCAACATAACATGTATTATACATGTCATTTAATGTTTACCTTAATCAGGTATAACTTTCAATAAAAATTCATTAAGTATTTAAGAAATGTGCGTAAATATCTATCTCTTTTGTTTCCAGGAAGTTACGTAACATTCAGAACTGAACCTATCGTAATTTATTTACGACTGAAAGCCTTCAAATTTCAAGACTTTTAGGCATAGTCGTTTTAACTAAGTTATTGTAACTGAAAGTTAAAGACTTTAGTATAGAAAACAATAATAATTAAAAATATGTCATTAATATCAAGATTAAATGCATTTCAAATGCAAATCTTTATCAAAGAGGACCTGAAACATATTGTAAATCCTCTTTAAAATATAGCTTTAGTTTCCAGTCAATTAAAATTAAATATTGGTATAGGTATAAATAATCGTTTGTGCATGGACAATCAGCCAAATTCTCAACAGGGTAATAGAACGAAACTGTTATCATATTGCGACTTTTGTTGAGTAGAAGGTGATGTGGTTTCGCAATGAAAGGAACTTCCATCAGCTTCAAAAGCCTAAAATCACATCTTTTAGACTTCTTACACAGAATAATTGGGGTATTGCTAATACAAACGGAAAATATATGCAAACGAACAAAAAGAATAAAGTTTAAAATCGTTTTATTGGATGTTATTTTTTCCTTAATAATATCCAAAATCAGATGATAAGCATTTAAACGATTTTCATTTCAGTTTAGGGACATTTTTTCCACAATGTATTTTCTGGAAATACAACGGACCAAGTGAATTATGATCGGTAATGTTTCAAAGAATTTAATTTTCTAAAAAAACCTTTTTGTAAAGGTTGAAAAAGTTCAAATCCTGTCACGTAAACCAAATCTAAGTAGGGTATTCATAAATTTATTATCATTTTTCATATCTTTATCATCGTTACTATTACTTTCAACTATGATCTTTATTTTTATTAGAATCATTGACTGAGGTATAGACCCCTTCCTTTATCAAGTTGTCGCCCTTGGATGACGTCATCTAACAATTACGTCTAGAAGCTACGTTAGATTTCTCATTATCCATGTAATTCGTTTTCTTAATAGCTTTGTAAATAACTGTATACAACGAGTATTTTTATATTTTGTTTTGATTAGTTTAATTAGTTGATTACTCAATATATTCTATAAATAATCATAATGCCTCTTTGTCTATAAAACATCTAGAAAAAAATAAAACCATTTCTTAGAACCTTAGAAGTTATTACCAAAAAAGAGATATAATAGTTAAGCTCTCCTTTGAAATAATTGGTCATAAAAATTCCCCAAAAGCGTTTCGCAAAATTGTCATATGTGTTTCCGTTCTTATTTTAAACTCGTTGACACTGTTTATATAAGAACAAGAACACATATTCACAGCTTCGTGCACAGTTCATTATCACTCGCTGGGAGGCTTCCATCTCACGTCAATATGACGAAAATAACTGCCTTGGACTAGGCGAACGTCATCAATCTTGAAAAGTGTTATAGGTTAATTATTAAAAATTAAGATTCGTTTTAAGATTATTTTTACTTTTTGCAAATGTTTAGTATAACAGGTTTGAAAAGAATGACCAATTATATAAACAGGCGTATCCATTATAACATAAAAAATCGATATTTTAATATAATGAATACACAGGCCGTAAAAATGTTGCCGGGCATTTTGAATAACTCAGGGCTTTGTTATACACTGTTGGTAGTGGTAAGTGAAGCTACATGTACATCACCGCCACAAGCCCCGGCATACGCAGCATTCAAAATTCAAACATGGCAAAAGGATGAACAAAAAAAATGTATTCGATTTCAAAACACTTTTTACCTTTTGTATCTGCGAAAAGTTCTTTTGTATTAGGAAAATATTTTCAGCAACGGTTAAACAAAGCAAGTTAAGGCATTGTTGATTAAATGTAAAGGCTAACCATTTTGATGAAAAATGGATTTTCATCCGGTATTAAACATATTGATAATATACTTAATAACTATATTTTAATGTCAAATTTGTATTATTATTGACATTTTGTTGAATAACAGATAAATCTACAGAGCATACAAGCACAATCATTTAATTATTTTACCACTGACAATTATACTATAACCGTCTTTTCTATTTTGTAAGTAATCAAGTGGTCACCAGATTTCTGAGTAATTTATTTAAGAATATTTTAATTATACATTCCTTATCAGTTTAGGGGGCGTCCGTGGCCGAGTGGTTGAGGTCGTTGACTTCAGACCACTTGCCCCTCACCTCTGTGGGTTCGAATCCCGACAGAGACTTTGGATTCTTTCATGTGAGTAAGCTATCTACCTAACGGAACGTTGGTGGTTCTACTCAGGTACCCGTTCGTGCCTGAAATAATGCACGGAAGGGCACCTGAGTTTTTCTTCCACCAGTAGAGCTGGAACGTCCCGATATGACCTATACTGTGTCGATGTGACGTTACGCCCCCCCCCCCCCCCCCGAAAAAAAATCCTTGTCAGTTTAATACCTCGTACCGCATTTATTGAATGAATGTATTTAGAGAAATGTTTCTGTATGATAAATAGTTTGAAAAGCTTAATATTGATTTACTAATAAATTCTCATTTTCTCAAAAAGTAGACGTGTCTGCAACTTGTACGTGGAAACTTATAAATATTGTATAAATATATACATATGTTTCTCAAGCTAAGCCTTTATTGAAAATTAATAGAAATAATACAATGAATTAAATAAAAATGAATTTTCATCTCATATTAGCAATCCCTAATTATGCATAACCTTTATATCAAGTTTATAATACTTCATGTTGCAATATGCCAATTTATGTGTAGATGGGGAGTGGATTGTTAAAAGGCATACTTACTGTCTTGAATAAATCGTTTTGTTACACATAATCAACAACTCATGTGAGCAACGGGAATCCCTGTGAATAGTGAATATCCGTCTTAATTTATTGGCAATGATCACTTGATCAAAAGACTTTACCATTGCCCCCTGTCCTTGTTTTTCGTCCAGCTGGGCTCCTCGCTGGTGGTCCTGTGATTGGTGTGTGTACATTAAATACCATCACCTTCTTGGTTTTCTTTCTCTGCCGGCAGTCTTTATATTTTTAGTACATTTTATAATTTACCCTAATCACTTGTCATTTCCAAATATTGTTATCAAAGTCAAAAAGTAAAAAAAATATATATAGCTAATTGAACTCAATTTGACATTGAAAATAAGCAGAATATTCCTTTAAGAAAATGTTCGAAGAGTGAGCATTTTATTTAACTCACTTAAGAGAAACTTAAAGCTTTATGCCTCCAGATGTGTCAAAATATTACAATAAAATCAACTTGAGAAATATGAACCAAGAAGTATGAAAAAGTAAAGTACCGGTAATATCAAATTATCTGTGATTAATGACTGAGTTTTTCAGTTATTACATCTTTACTGTGTTACTAATGCAGTAAAGGCTTTTTATGAAAATTGTGAGTATCTTTGGTAATTAACGTAGTTTGTACGTGCCATTAATAATGTGCAAATTGCTTCCTTTCGGTTAGTTCACGAGTTTACACATTCAAATACATTTTCAAAATTTTCATGAAAATTTGCATGAATCTGGAGGCGTGCTGCTTTAAGATTTTAATAAAAAAGGTAAAATGTAAAGACGTTTTTTGTGTCGCCTTGAAAAGGTGACATATAGGAGTTACTTTCGTCGGCGGTGTCGGCGGCGGCGGCGTCTGTGTCGGCGTCGTTGTCGGCGTCCCATAAAGCTTGTCCGGAGCATAACTCAGTCACTATAAGTCTGATTGACTTCAAACTTGGTATGCATGCTTCTTTCAATAACCCGAAGTGCAGTGCACAAGGACCGGTACACTGCAGTTCTTATTTTTTGAGTTATTGCCCTTTGTTAATTTTCATACTTTAATTTTGTCCGCGCCATTTCTCTTCAACTAAAAAAGCTATGGACTTAAACTTCATAGGATGATAGATCTCATTATGAATAAATGCAGTGCACAAAAACCAGTACTCTGCACTTCCTAATTTTTGAGTTATTGCCCTTTGTTAATTTTCATACTGAATTTTTGTCCGGGCCTTTTCTTCTAATGTATAAAAGCCATGGACTTGAAACTTCATAGGATGATAGGTCTCATTAAGAAGAAGTGCAGTGCATAAAAACTGGTTCTCTGCATTTCTTATTTTTTGAGTTATTGCCCTTTGTTTATTTTCATACTTTAATTTTGTCTGGGCCATTTCTCATTAAGTATAAAAGCTATGGACTTGAAACTTCATAGGATGATAGATCTCATTATTAAGAAGTGCAGTGCACAAGAATGGGTACTCTGCATTTCTTAATTTTTGAGTTATGGCCCTTTGTTAATGTTCATACTTAATTTTTGTCCAGGCCATTTCTCTGAAAGTATAAAAGTTATGGACTTGAAACCTCATAGGATGATAGATCTCATTAAAAAGAAGTGCAGTGCATAAGAACTGATACTTTGCATTTCTTATTTTTGAGTTATTGCCCTTTGTTGATTTTCCTACTTTATTTTTGTCCTGGTCATTTCTCCTCAAGTATGAAAGCTATGGACTTGAAACATCATAGAATGATAGATCTTATTGATAAGAAGTGCAGTGTACAGAAACTGCTTCTCTGCACTTATTATTTTTTTATTTATTGCCCTTTGTTATTTTTCATATTTCATTTTTGTCCTGGCCATTTCCCCTAAACTACATTGTTCACAAGGCGACACATCCGACTCGCGGAGTTCTAGTTTATCATAGTGTCACTCTTACCGAAAGGGCCAGTCATTCATTTCTGACTTATGATATGCCAGGCGCACAGCGGATAGGAATCGGTACCTCGCGGCTCACCATGCGGCCATTTCGGAACGAGTCCCACGAGAAACATTATCCGTCAATTAATGCTTCCCGTTGGGCTTGAACCTTCGATCTTCCAATCTGATTGCGGACGTTTTGACCACTAAGCCAACGGTAACCAGTAAATATGTACTGATTGATCAAATAAATGAGAATAGAACATACCGGTAGCTTGATTCAATCAGATAGGTGCAGGTAATTATCTATAGACTTTTATCATGCCGCCCATTGCATTTGTTCAAGCTTAAGGTTTTGAATAAAATTGCAATAGTAAAGCATATTATTTATATAACTTGGCAAAGCTACAAATAATAACTGGATACAGAAATTAAACATACCAACCCATTAACAAATGTGGTGAAACAATAATTTTGGTTGATTTGTTATCGCTTAAGTTAAACTCTATTTACCTCTTCACTGGAATCTTAGGCATGGATGCTTGACGTTTGAATATAAACATGTAAACACAAAAGAAAATGAAATAGTACACCTTTGTGATGCAACAGCTAGGTAAATATATGAGTTTGCTTACCTAAGTATGCAAAGCTTTATCATCAATTTGGCATTAATTTTCTGATTTTCTATGCAATATCCTCATTTCAGGGCGCTCAAGAAAAAAAAACATGTATAAAAAACCGAAATGTTTCAGCTTCTCCTATATCTATCAGTTTATTTAATTACGTAATTATATAGATTTAACAGCTGATATAAAATTTGCACATTGTTAATTATGTACTGCCACATAGGCTTCAGCTTGTTAAACTGTTTCAATGCACATGGGGAAAAACCTGGTCACGTATTAAATGGACGTGAAATTTACTCTAACGATAAGCGACTAAAATAATATGCATACAATCTTGCAGAGTTTAATGTTTTAAGAATTAAAGACACCTAAGTGCTTGCACTCATGTTTGGCACACGTCTTGGCAGACCATTTTTCAGTCCATCTTGATGCCTTAAATTATGTTCAACTATTTTGTCTTAAAACTTAAATATAGCTAAAGCTTATAGAAAAAATAAACTTGCTGTGAAATTATGACAAAATGCAAATGGAATGACATTTGTTTACAGGAGTTTTTACAGTGTTCGACAGCACATATCTGCTTTTAGTTTTCATTTTCTTTTTTCAACAAGGTTAATGTTGAAATGTTGAATTATGCTTATATAATAAGATGGTGCTAAGAAGCGTTGGCGGCATCTTTATTTTACTACATGTATTATATTACAACCAATAGGATAAATCAAACCGAGAAAGCAACAATTTCAATCGGTCATTTTTAAACGGTTTTAAAACTTTCCGTGTCTAATTATTTTATACATACCAATTTTCAAATACTGTGCACATAAAAACTTACAAGAGTTTTTACAGTGTTTGACAGCATGTATCTGCTTTTAGTTTTCATTTTTTTTTTCAACAAGGTTAATGTTGTTTAAATGTTGAAATTCTGCTTATATAATTAGACGGTGCTAAGGAGCGTGGACGGCAGCTTAATTTTACTACATGTTCTATGTTAACGGGAGACACAGGCAAAATTTTCATTTCTTAGTTTTGGATTTTTCATTCATTATTCTGTTAATGCCCCCAAAGTTAATACATTAGACAGTCAAAAGAACAAAACTTTTCTGCGTAGAAAAAATAAAATGGTGGTTTCCTAACTTGACCCGCGTGGGTCAGGTTAGAGCACTAGGATTTCACAAAAGTTGTCACGGTGAACTCTGGAAACGTTAAAGAACATGTCAAATGAATGACTTTGACTTGTTTTAATCCTACAATATCCACAATATACTTTATTGTAACTTCGAGGGTTTATTCTAGTGACATGACTTGTTTTAAAACTATTCGTTGATTTTATTGGCGTCTAAATTTTGTTCAATAAAATAGATATATTTACGCCTCAAACCCAAAAAAATGTAGAATTTAAACAAAAATTCATGCTGAAACTTTCAGAAATGTCATTTCAGCCTGATTTGAGAATATAAGATCATTTTGATATTTTTGTCATTATTTTGCCTGAATATCCCTTTAAAACCAATAGGATAAGTCCAACCGAGCCATTAATATTTTCAATTTTGTCATTTTAAGCGGTCTATTTTAAATATTTTATACATAGCGATTCTCAAATACTGTAGAAATTAAAAAATAAAAATAAAATAAATGTTCCATTCTATCTTTCATGTCTTTACAATGTAATGATATAGGCAGTCACGTGAGCAATTGTAATAACATTCCCACTGTTCTTATGAACATTTTATCTCTGTACGAATTCTTAAACCTGTGGTGCCTTCAGATTTACTAAGGGTACGGTCGTAGATGGTGAAGATTATTTAAGGGGTACAGGATAACCCTTATTATTTCATTTAACGAGTTCAATAAAGTTAGTCATAAACCTATAAGAATATGATTTTCTATTTTATCACATTTTGTTTAAAAGTACAATTTAAGGTAATTTTGATTGACGCGCCTAAAGAGTAACGTCTACACCTCGCTTTAACGTATAACGCAAGTAAAGTCACGTCAAAATATATCCACGGCCATGAATAATCATTTTTACGGAGTTGCAGTAGCATAGCGGCAGGAGTATGTGATAAAATGATTTATCGCAACTGTTGGTTTTTGCTTATTTTGTTTAGTTTCTGTATCAATGAAACTATGCTTTATAGTTTTCTAGTCTATGTGATATGCAGTTACAAGTGAGAGACGTTACATTTTAATAATAACAAAACTTCAAATTGTTTTAATTGTTGACCTTTCCTATTAATTGTATCTCAAAGTAGTTCTTACGTTGTACATAACTGTCATATGCCATTAAGACTAAAGTTTACCAAAAGCTTTTTCCCTATGTTCTCTTCTCTAAAATAATCAAACGCAACAATTAAATAAATTGATAATTAAGTTTTAGAAAATTAAGTTCATTGATTCCGACCATGAAATCATGTCATGTAGTCCTCTTTAAAATGATTAAATCAATCATCGCGTCTTTTTATTCCAACAGCTATTTCAAATCGTTTGATGTTCTTTTTCCATGAAATCATAAAAATTAATATCATTATTCTGAATGAAATTCAATCGTTTAAAATTATTACCTTTGCATTTTATTTGCAAAACGGCTTTGCTTCTTAACGAATATAGTTTGTCTTAAATCTCAATGGAATATATTAAGGGTTTGATATCATGAAAAGTTTATAATGCTGTTATCCAGCAACAAACATTGGAATTGAATCCTCTTACCTATGCTTTGAACCAAATGATATACCATCATTATAAGATTTATATGCAATTTCATGAAAGAATTTAATGGATGTTTTTCCTTTACAATGAAATAAATATACAATGATAATTGATATTATTATACAGTATAATAGAATAATTTGATTTTGTCAGATTCAGATTAAATCTGAACCATTTATTATAGAAATGATAATTATTTCATATTTGTAGCTATATGTTAGTCATTTGTCTACTTTAATCTCTAGGAACTTATTATCGTCGACCATATTGGAAGAGTCAATCATCATCAAATTAAATGATATCTCCTCTGAAAAACGTTATGTTTTACACTTTGAAAAGCACTAATGAAGTGCGATTTCATTCATGCGAGATAATTATTTTGTGTATTCGGAAGCACAACCTGTTGATTAACTGTAATGGCAGAAGTGGAGATTTGGATTTATTTAGAATGCCAAAAGCTATTTTGTTTAAATGAAATCTTCAGATCTGTACCTAATATATACAAGCCGTTTACGTTCTTCCTTTAGAAGATGCTTGTATTACTGACACATGACAGGATGACATGGCTATTTCTGATGAAATATTTTAAAGTCATGCATCTAGAAATGCGATATTATTTTGTTTTCATAATGTTAATGGTCAATTCTTGAAATAATTGTACAAAATATAAACTGTTATTGTTATTTAACACACATGGCTATTGTGTTTCAATGGACTAAAATGTTCTAGCACATGATACTATACTGCTATTTTAAGCATGAATTTTACCTTTTTAGCAATTACTATGTACATGCCCATTTCCCTTACTTTTTAAGAAATATACATATTAAACACATAATTATCCTTTTTACAGGGATTTTGGAAGACTATGCATTTTTTTTACAAAATTCAAACATAGCTTTTGTCAAACTTCAGATAACAGACTAAAAACTAAAAATGCTTTGATGATAAGTCAACAACATTGTTTTAATTAATTTAAAATACGATCATTTTGATTTTCAATACTATTAAACATAATTAAAGAGGACAATTAAAGAAATAAATATACGAGCTCAAAAATGTTTAAATACAAACAATTAATATATGTATAAGAAGTCACGTAGCAAAGAATTTAATTCAATTTCTTTTATTTCCTTTTTTTGAAAATGTGGGAACGATCCTCTTACGGAAATAATAGAATTTCAGAACATCTTATGTGTATCAAAACGTATGTGACTGGTTTACAGAATACTGCCATGTAAAGATCAATCAAACTGATTTTCACTAACGAAGGTTGATTAAAACTTCATTGATTTGCTTCATAACTTAAACATTGGAACAAAGAATAACAAATAAATTAAATCGCAAGACACGTTTACTCGCGACTGAGCTGAAATATGATTTATGTATATTGAACAACAAAATTCACTTGAAACATTGAACAACTGTTCTTAAAACGCAATGATATCAACATTGGGTCACGCTGATGTTACCTAAAAGTCAAAGTCTAGTATCCGGTTAACTTTCCCGACGTAATCATTGTCTGCCACACACGATTGATGTATAATTTTTATATATGATTCACTGTGTAATACTTGAGATAGCTGATCTGCAATACATACATCGTACATCTCACGTACACGGTCCATAAGTATCTGCAAGTTTCTTTATTAACACTGTGTTTTCAAAATTGCCTTGCAAAAGTTATAAATCTAAAAATGTAAAACTATTTTGCTTCCATAATCTTAATGGTCAATTCTCGAAATAGTTGTATAGACTGTAGAATGTAACTGTTATTTAAAACAATTGAATATTTGTTTTTATAGAATAAAATGTTCCAGGGTAAACTATTACTAGTATTACACTGCTATTTTAAGTATTAATTTAACCGTTTAGCAATGATTATGTACATGCGCAGTTCCCTTACTTTTTAGGAAAAATATACAAATTAGACACAATTAAAAAATCTTCTTTTTTTCCGACGAGGGTAGTCATAACTACATTTAACTTACCTTCTGGGTAATACCTTCGATTAATTGATCTGACTTTGGCATTCACTTGGCATCAAATTACTAGACATTCATGACAAATCCGATTTAATGAGTATTGTAATCTGTCATGTAATCTGTCATTGACCCTAAAATGACCTTGACCGTCATGATAAAATTATCGAATTTTTATATAAAAGTTCTTAAACTCGTACTTAATGAATGAATTTGACTTTTGCGACAGAACAGTTTTAATTCTTAATGGTATAGTCATGCTGTTTCATACTTTAACAGTAAATCACTATGGCAAAATGGACGATCCAATACTAAATGATTTTGAATATCAAAGTGAAATTTGAGAAACAAATACAGTTTGCCAAATTGATTGATTAAGAAATAATACCGATCTGAGCAGTGTTTATATGTTATTTAACTCCGTTTTAAAGTTTTGATGCGAAAAATTCACCACGAAGGCCAAAGACCTGAGTGATTATTTTTTTCGCATCGCCATGGTTATGATTCAAACAATTTAAGGAACATCACTTAATTCATACTTGTTTATCTTGAGATTTATTCCGCTGCCGATTTTCGTATAACGCTGTTAAATTTCAAACTCTTCTGTCGCTCACATATAGAAATTATTAAACAAAAGAAAAAATAAGAAAACTTTTCAACAATTTAAACCAAATACTTGTGAGACTGAATTGTATTGTGTTTACATCAATGTTCGATTTATCATTCTTGTCTGTTCATAATGACGTCATATGACACATTTGTGAATGAGTCACATTCCTAGAATGACGTCTTTTTTCTGCTTACAAATTGGCGCCGATTTGTAAATCTTATCAACGATATGAATCATACCTTTGATGTAAGTGACGTCATTTTTGCATTATATGAAAAGCAAACTAATACAAACAGAAAACGTCAATAAAATGCGTTATTATTGTTGCCTTAAAAAAGCTTTGTGAACTTTATCATCGAGGGAGAAAACAATAACAGCCGCATATACATGTAGTCCGTAACCAGTGTTAATTGGCACCGTTTTTTATTTTATTCTTTTGTGTAAGTGTTAAAAAATCAGTGGATTGTTAGAAATAAAAAGGGGCAATAAGATTATACTTCCCAAAATATAAAATTGGACAAAACATGTGAAAAAAGGGAAATTTAAAACCTTTATAAATGCAGAAAATGTTTTTCCTTCGATTTAGTTACCCCTTTGGATAACCTTGTGAAGAGATTTATGACCTTTAAGTCAGTTTAAAATTGACATACTTGACTGCGCAAAGATAAGTAAAACTTTCCCGGGAAATTTGACCAAGATCTAAAAATAGGTAAAAGTGAAAATAACCGTTACTTATATAAATAATGCATAATACTTCGTAGGTATTAAACCGTTCTGTGCATTTTTTCAGGTTTCTGTTTAGACAATTTTAACAAGAAACATTCTTGGTTAGATTTACTTCAGGAGTTGCATATTTTATCATAAAATAAATAATAGTTTAAATAATGTGTTCCTTACAATAGGTTAATAACAACATGGAGGGCAATGTGACACATTCATACAAAAAACAAGGAAGCTTTAAACGAGAGTATTTCTCTTGCAAACTAAGAAACGACCTTCTTTAAATGATTTAATTTACACGAAAACAACAAAAAAGAGTTGTTTCTAATTTGAGAGACTAATTTCTACTTTATCAAAATAATTACAACGGATAATCAAGTTACAGTGGAGACATTTTGACGACATTTCGAGGCAGAATATAAAACAAAATCTAAAGGCGTCTTGGTTCTTGTATAATTGAGAACGCCAAACAAATTAGTAGGATCCGAACACATATTATAATAAAAACTTTAATTTTCGAAATTATAATAAGAACATCGAATACAATTTTAAAACTTACGAAACTGCTTAAAATGCTGATAAAGGCCAACTAGGTAGACAAAACACATATGAGATTGGCCAGTATATATTTATTTCTTATTTTTGTATAATATCTGGAAGACATAAGTATGTCCTCTATTTTAACAAAGAACATAAAAGCAAAAAGACATTAAAGTTACTTTCATCATAATAACACACTGTTGCTGGAATATACAGACTGCTTTAAAGAAACTCAATTTTGTCTTGAATATCATTATTACAATAACCTGCTCACCCGAAGAATGCATACAGGTAATAGCAATTTAAATTAATCAATGTGTCACAAAAGAATATGAGTTTGGCAAACAAATCGATGTCAAATAATGTTCACTCATTAAAATGTTACTTAAAACAGTACGAAAAGAGTAGGCTTTTCTTTCATCATAAATAATGAAAGCAAAGATCAGATAATTTCAAGTCGACAATGCTTATGGTTTCTTTTCAATACCTCTAGTGTTATGTCTTAAAACTGTAGTTTTTCTATTAAATGTTAGCTAATGTAAAAGAAAGAAGATAGTAGAGCAATATTTATTTATGACTACAAATATAGTAAATTTATATCACAGCTTGGGAAGCAGAGAACAGGAACTATATGAATACATCTAAAGTAGGAAAACTTCCTCGTATTTCGGAAATTCAGAGAAATAATGACAACACGGAAATAGACAGACATTCGGTACTTTTCTGATAAAATGTTTTTTATCACCAACCTTCGATAATACTCATTAATGTCACAATTGTATCAAATTGTAAAATAAAAGAGGTAATGTTGTAAGAATTGTGTACGTATTTGTTGAAGGCACTAATTATATTTTGTAAATGTCACTGCCAACAAGATATAAAAAGAAGTCACACATTGCTTGAAGTCACGAATCGCCCCAAAGTTAGGTGTACGGTACTATCTACGTAAAAAATTCTGGAAACAAAGTGATCCCTCGGAAGCACCAATTACAACAAAATAACATAAGAATTGCAGACTCGGTTTGATTGAGTCCGCACATGAGGGATAATGTATAAGTGCAACATCCCTCACGCCCCCTAGCACCGGCTTGAGCGGTACTCAATTCTCAACACATTATAGTGTTGGCATCAATGATCCCGAAGGACCAGAAAATATAACAACACTGAAGTGAAGTACGGGGCAACTTTTTACGGCTGCCACACGGCACTTGACACCTGCTGTTGTGAAGTACAAAATTCTGGAAACAAAGTGATCCCTCGGAAGCACTGCCACCATAACATAAAGACTGCCACCATAACATTTATACGTGTCATTTGATGTTCACCTTAATCAGGTATAATTTTCAATAGCCATTCATTAAGTATTTAAGAAATGTGCGTAAATATCTATATCTCCTGTTTCAAGAAATTTACGTTACATTCAGAACTGAACCTATCGTTATTTATTTACGACTGGAAGCTTTCAGATTTTCAAGATTTTGGGCAAAGTCTTTTAAAACTAATTTAAGTAACGAAAGAAAAGATAATTAAAAAACAAATAAAATTTCATTAGTATTAATTTAAAAAAAGAAAATGCAAACATTTAAAAGGGGACCCTGCAACAATTGGAAAATATGTTTTAAATTATTGAATTTTTTTATTTTCCAGCCTTTTTTTCCCCGATCCCGTTTTTTATTTTTGATAGGTTTTTAGGCCCTAGGCATTACAACAGTCAAATTTTAAATTTGAAACGGGGAAATAAACAAAATTTTAAAAACGCAACTATAGTTGAATGGTTGAGGGGTTTAAACTAAAAAGGGAAATTCCACAGCTTCAAAAGCCTAAAATACATCAAAAAGATCAGTTTGGGTAAAACAAACGGAAAAATAATATTTAAATTTTGTTTGTTTGGTTTTTAGGCCTAACAAAATGGCCAATCGGCCCAATGCTAAAATAGGCTTAAAATTTATGTAAAGCATTGTAAAAGAAATAAAAATAGCAAATTTTGATTTTAAAAATACAAATTTATTCTTTAAAAAATCAATTAGTTTTTTTATGGATTTATTAAAAGTCTTTGATGAATTTCAAAATAAAATCTATACGGCCGTGAAAAATCAGAAATATTTTACAAACGACCAAAAAGAAAACAACAAAAAACAAACAATAAGTTTAAAATCGTTTTATTTGTTGTTATTTTTTCTTAGTTATATCCAAAATCAGATGATAAGCATTTAAACGATTTTCATTTCAGTTGTAGGACATTTTCGCCACCATGTATTTTCTGGAAATACAACGGACCGAGTGAATGATGATCGGTAATGTTTCAAACAAGTTAATTGTCTAAACAAATTCTTTTAAAAGGTCATATCCCGTATCTTAAACAAAATCTCAGTAGTCCTCATAATTATTTTTCATGTCCTTATCAATGTTATTATTACTTTTGCAACTATGATATTTATTTTATGATAGTATTTGTCTGGTGTATAATAGTGCAATATTGATGGTTATTTATAGATGATATAAAATATACAAAGAAGCATAGAAAGTTTCAAAACGTGTGCATTAAGAAAGATAAAAAATGATGTTAATAACTCTGTATATATTTTAGTATATATTTTAGCCACACATTAAAACGGTGGTTCTGTGTTGGTATTCGCTGATGTTTTACGAGAAGCTTAGAGAATTCCTAACGTTTTCCGATATCACACCACTTGAACAGTTCTCAATCATAAGCATTTACTCTTGAGTCGAGCACATTTCTGAACTTGTATTAGATATATAAGTCAATAAGAAAGCTGCTCTTTTTATAAGGAGATACACACTCGCTAATATTGAGAGAATTGTTTTGCTTATTATTTGAATAGGATGTGTTCAATAAATTGAATGCGAAAACAAAGTGTTAACGTTTACACTGTGTATGCTAAGTACATAAATGGCATTGCAGTGTGCTTTCTGACGGATAAATTTTAAATATATAAACAGTTATAGACTCTTAAAGAAGAACAAAAGTGTATGGATGGAAATAATATAAATCAAAGAGTTGAACATTCAATTTTTTTGGCGTAAGTAATTTTTCTCTTGTTTTTGATTTTGATAAAGTAATGTAAATTTTCAATAAATGAAAGAATAAATGAATAAATAAAATTGCCCATCATGATTTCGTTTATCATGATATATTTATAACACAAAAAGTACTTTTGAAAAAGAAAACTCATTTATTCATGAACAAATATATACGGTTTATGAATAATTCATATATATTATATAAAAGATAAAGGAAGATAAAAGATAAAGGTTTACCGTGTTAATTTTGAAAAGATATAAGCTATCACGCATGCTTTCATTGTTGTGTTTTTTTTTACTCTGTAAAGTAAAAATTGCAAATAATTCTTTATTAAAGATAACAAAAAATGATAATTAAAGCAAAGTAAGAAATATTTAGCGAAAACCATAAATTAATCTTAATAAACGAAAAAGGAAAAAATAAATAAAAATGAAATTAAAATAAATCAATAAAAAAAAATTTAAAAAAATTTGTTCTCCATGCAATTTGCATCAAATCAAAACTTAATTTTATAAATTTAACATTAACAAGAATTATTTGTTCCTGTTTTATGACATTGATCTAAATCGGAAATATTAATGCATTAGCAATCAATGATGTTAATAAAATACTTGTTTGAACATAAAATTACTTGTTTTTTTTTCATTCCTGTTTGAGTATATTCATAATATAGAAATCATAATATATAAAGTCATAGGAGCTAGTTCTATATAATTGACATTTTTGAAACAAAACTACTTTCATCAGAATTATTATTAACCTAGAAACATATTATTAAACATAAATAGATAAATTCAGGTTTAACTGTTATATAATTATACTAAATTTTGGACAAAGTTATTGAACACAAATTGTGATTTGACTTTACAACATTTTAATGTATTTTCTTATTCCGATCAAATGATATTTTTGTTACACCTTGAGGCATTATGTATATTGTGAATCTGTCTGCAAGCCTTTTAGATCTCCTCCAAATTTCCAATACCACACCACTTGTAACTACTTAGTTATTATCAGAAACACTTCAGAAACTAAAAAGTCGGCTAGTGTTGTAAAAGCAGTAAGCTCAGTATTCACTCTCTTTATCAAACAGGAATATTTCCCGATGAAAAATAGATAGTATTTTCATGATAAATATATACACGTATCGCTGTTGGATATGAGTATACGCAGTTGTCGCATGGAGTGAAAACAAAAGCAAGGTATTTTATTTAAATGGTTACTTCGAGTATGTCGTTCTATAAAACGATAAGGTACAATGTATCTAAATATTACACGTAAAGGTTAAACAATAAAAATTAACATAATGCAATAAATTAATTGATTAATTTATTCATGTATTCAATTTTTATTATATATTTGATTATTTGATGTAAAATATTGTTCTTAATTTTCTGTTTTTATTTTAAATTCGGTTAATAGCAAGGCTTATAATATAATATTGGACTAAATGATTAGAAAACTCCAATAAACCACTGTACCTATACCTAAGCGTATCAGCTTCACAAAATATCACTTTGAAAGATAAGTCTATTTTTCATACTTTTCCAAAATACCAAAAGCGTTTTACTTTTTCAATATTATCTAAATACCAAAATCGTATGTTTTTAGTCGAATATGGAAATCTACTGTTTGTTGCTCAATATTTATATTTTGATATTAAAATTCCTTACTTGTCTGAATGGGCAATAAAGTGTCTTAATTTAGAATATTTATGGTTTATTTATCCACGGCACTGTTTGAAATTTTAAGATAATTTTATTTTAAAAATTATAAGGTGGGCTTTATTATTGCTTTCCTAACTTAAATCCTATACAGCAAAATAATTTTAATCCACTTCATATTTATAATTAATATATTCGATCTCAAGTAATACATTTATTACATTGAAAGCAGTTTTATCGTCAGTAATATGTCCAATTTTCAGTTACCTTCAGTATGTTTATTTTGGAGCAGACAAAATGTATAAAATCAAAACGCATTTTGAAAGGTGTTAAATTTAGAAGCAACAGGAATGCTAATAGTACTGCTTGATGACTAAATGTCTTTTTGATCTTAACATTAAGGAATGTAATTTTGATATACCTTGAGGCAGTTTGGCACCAACCGATGTTTCCCATACTGTTGGAGAAGCATCTAATGTTTTCCGATACCATTGAACTTGTTGTTCTTATTTATCATTAACAATCATTCTTGTGCTTACCTCATTTGTGAACAAAAGTCATCACTGCAATAGGTTTTTATTTATATATATAATTCAGGAATATTCATTTTTTGAATTAAGTCAATAGTTATGTTCATAGTTTTGTATGAAAATACCAATCGAGGAATGATATAAAAAATTAAATTATAACATTTTGAGGATAATTTATTGTTTTATTGATACGTGTTTGCATTATATATATTCTATTATTAACATTAAGTATGAAACAAAGTCGACTGAGATGAAAAAAGTATTGTGGATTAATATAATATATATATTACTCTAGGATATTAAGAATTTTTTTTAACAACGTAAGTAAATTAAATGTCTTGTAATAATTGCAATTGATTAGATAATTTGAAAACACTATTTATAATATAATATAATTTTATATTTTCAAGTATTATGTCGACTATCGCAATTTATGTTTTTAACTGTTGTTTTTTTCACGAATTTGATCTAGATAATGAAAAAAGAACATTATTTGCAATAGTCGACAGACTCAAAGTCATTGTGCACCAATTCACAAAAAACACACAAAAAACACACACTAATAATCAATGATTTAACTGTCAATATTATAACAATGAAACAACGGTGTATCTCAATGTTTTCAGTGATTATTATCTTAAAATGAACACTCCATATTGATCAATAATTAGGCTGTCAAAAAAATAGTATCATGAACAAATGATTAATTATTATTATTGATTATTATCGATATTCCGTCTCAATTTCAGAAAGTTTTTATCTAGATAGTGTGTATAAATAAATGACTTGACCGTGCCATATTTTTCTAAGCATATTAGATATTGTTTAGAACATTCAAGGATCGTTACTGAGGTCAACCTGCCTAAACACATAGCATTTGATTACTTAAATGAATCAAGTGAAGAATTATAAATGCAATTTCCTTTAAGGTCTGAGCCACATAATACGCTTCGGGTAATATCGTGTTCTGTCGACATTTCCCGTGCTATTCCGTAGCCTCCATCGTAACCACTCGACTTGTTTCGTAAATAATTTCTGGTTCCTGGTTACCAGTCAACGGATAACACGATAGTGGGAAACCATTACGTCATCCGAATGTTCAAAATGGCTGCTCGCGACAAACGGGGCAGATATTCCAAAACTATTTTGGGTAGGAAAACGTCCGTAGACGGTAATTATTTTGAAATTGACCACAATTATACTGATACGTTAACGATGTGTAACGGACAGGAATGTAATCGGCCTTACTGTGAGTCTGATATCCATATTGACCTGCCAAATAACGTGAAACGCGATGGTTGGAGAGTTGGAATGCGTGTACTAGATCTGGGTTTTTTGTTGGACAATTTGAAGTGTTGTTCTGTATGTAGGCTCGGACCAGTGCCTTTAACTAACAGAAGTGTTGTTGGTGAGCTTAGGAAAGGACTGGGTGGCTTTCTATACGTCAAGTGTCAGAATATAGACTGTGGAGAAGTCAATCGTGTACCTTACTGCAAAACTCACAGGGTCAAAAAGAGAGGCATGCCATGCTTTACAGCGAACACAAATCTCGGAATAGGTAAGCAGTCAGGAAGTTTGTTTGATTTCATTGTATTTTATTATTTTATTGAATTAATGTATAACAGATCAACAACATGTATAGTATGCCTATGAGTGTTCATGCTGCGGTATGACTAAATACCGAATATGAATTCATATTCACGAATATGAATGGAAGTACCGAATATGAATATTATTTTCTTAAAATCACCTCTTATGGGATTATTTATGTCAACAGACACTATAATAAATTCTAATCTTTTGGTTGTAAATTATTTACTGTGACCAAAAACTTACCCGAATAGGAAAATAGGTAGTCTAGGCCTCATGTTTTCATTATATCATTTTTGGAAAATATGTCAGTAATGTCAAACTCAAATGTGCATCAATTTATGCTGCACTGAATTAAATCGCCTTTAGCTGAATTATTATGAATACGGTATGTACCGGAAAATGGAAAATTACTTTTAGACCCTGTTGATATTTTAAAGGTTAACTCCCTTTACTTTAGTCACGCCATTGCTGTAAAATATCACACAGGAATGTTGATATTCGATTTTTGGCAGCTATGATTGACAGTGTTGGTGGTGCAAGAAAAGTGAATAATCTGTTGTCAACACTTAATATCCAGCCAATACACAGGAAAAATCTTAAACACATTGAAAGGAGGTCAGGCAGTTTCGTCGAAGATGTTGCTGAAAATTCAATAAGAAGTGCAGCAAAGGATGCATTTAAGAAAGAAATGAGGTGAGAATTCAGTTTCAATTCAAATTTGCTGATTGGTATACACTATATATCATCATTTTTATCTTCAACTCCAATAATATTTCAGCATGTTTTATAATGAAATAAATACAATGTATGTTGTTGATTTTCATTAAGAGCATGTGAATCTTACACTAGTAACCGGTGCAGATGGGAATTCCCAGTCCCAAGGAGATATTGTATATTTACCAAGGAATAAATGAAAGTTACACATTCAATATTATTTTCCTTTTATAGTGATATTGCTAATGAAGAAACAGAAGAGGCAGCTAAACATATGGAAGGACTTATAGATGACCTTGGAGTTTGTCCAATGCCTGATGCATCACCATCATTAAAGTAAGTTTCTATGTTGTATTTAAGTGCAACATGCATTGATTTAGTTGTACATGATGAATAGTATAAAAAAATCTGGAAAAGAGAGATATCTCGGAAGAACTGAAAAACAGCAAAATTATATGAAAGTTGCAAACTCTGTTTGATTGAGTCTGTTTGTAAGAGATTATGAAATGTTCAGTTTTAATGAAACTTGCGCTTTCTAGCACCAGCTTGAGCAGTATCCAGTTTTTCTACTGATATCCATATTTATAAACTGAAAGTCTGATTTGAATTGTTACCTTTTCTAGCCTTTTTTCCATTAATTTTGGCTGTTTGCATCATAAAATTTATTTTTTGTTGAATTATTTATAATACATATTTTGATTTTAGAGCAGTTAAATTTTGTTTTGTACAATTTTGCCATCATGTGTTTTTCATGTAATTAATTTTATTAAGCATATAGGTATATTTCTTCTGATACTTTTAAGAGAGAGAATACAACGGACTACTGTGGATTTTGACTCTCCTGCTTCGGAAACTCCAGCAAAACATTATAAAAGAAAATTCCGTACAAGAAATGCTAGTGATGTTGAACTGAAGGCTAAGAAGAAGCTAATGCCCAAATTTCCATGCAAGCGGCGATATGGAATGTCCTGTGCAGTGGATACTGCATGGCAGAAACGTGGATTTGACAGTCAAACAGGTAACTTAATGTGTACAGCTGTAAATACTTAGTAACTGATACATTCTTTATCATGAAATACAGCGTTTTTTTACACTACTTTGGGAATGGTGCTGGTACCAGGCTGATTGGGGAAAAATGCGCTATTTTTACTTAAATTGGGAATTTTTTTTATGCATTTTTTTCAGCTACAAGTAAGATAAGTCATCATGAATAAAGAAAAAAAAAACACTGAAATATAATAATTAATAACAGAAATATTATTCTAATTAAAAGGTATCTTAGCTCTTGAGAGACATAATTATTTGAAATCATCATTGTAGAGAACATAGACATTTAGCCGTTATTATAATCCTGTATAGCTTAGTTTTCTGAGTAAAAAGGATTTTCAGAACAACTTATTTATTAGTGCCAACAAACATTTTGTTGTTTCAGCCCATACTTTTTTCATGAGCAAGTCTCGTTATGGGAAGAAAATTGTGAAGGGTATAGTTAGTCATAGGCAGTGTTCAACGTGCACATGGTGGAGACGAAACAGACCAGGGAAGAAAGTCCGAGAACACAGATGTGTACGTAATCATACCGGAAGCGCGAGGCTGATGGAGAGCACAAGTGGGGAAAAGGGAGTCTTAGAGCTTGCTAATGAAGGTACACCTGTAGAATACATTGAAGGGGATGGAGATACAACTCTTCTAGCAAGACTTAAAAATAATCAGAACATTTCATTGAAGAAAAGATTTGATAAAAACCATATTATGAAAAACATTGGCAAAAGTTTGTATTCTTTACAGTCTCAAAAAGGTGTGAAATTAAGTAAAAACACAATAATTCATTTACAGAAATGCATTTCATATGCTTTGTCAAAAAATAGTGGTAATGAGGTTGCTCTTCAAGAAAATTTATGTGCTATAGTTCCACATAACTTTGGTGACCATCAGTTGTGCAAAGCCAGCTTTTGTGGACAGTTGAGAACCCCTGATGAAAAGTATGTTCACCGTTCTTTACCGTATAAAACAAATTTAACTGGAGAAGTTTTGCGTGAAAAGCTTGATGAAATAATGAAGCCAATAATACTCAAAGCTAGTCAGTTTGCTGATCTTGGCTCCAGCCAGCAGTGTGAACATGCTAATCGAGAAGTCACTCTCCGAGCACCAAAGAATATTTATTATGGTGGCACAGAGGCATTAGATTTTCGAGTCAAGGCAACAGCTGCCTTCATCAATGAAGGGAGACATTATATTTCTAAGGTACATTTCTTTCAATACAGATTTTCTCGTTATATTTGAGTTCTGTTGAGTTATCTTTTAAGTTGAGTTGCCTAGGTGAATGATCCAATATATATAACACAAACAAAGCATTTTTTTTTTTTATGAAGTTTAATAAGTTAAAATGTGGAATTAAATTTTGCGGTCACACATATTAGATAACAATCTGTCTTTAACAGCCGCATTTCTTGTTTTTGTAAGTTTGTCTGCTCTAGAACAAGACAAGTGTGTTGGAATGATATTGCAAATGTTTTCCAGTGCTTTGAATGAACACAGACATCATCAAAAATGTTATAATATTACACTTCTTTTTTTTGAAGTTCTTTTTTTTGTGTGTTTGTACATAAATCAAACAGTTAAAAATATTTATTATGCAATCAACTTGATGTCTTCTGAGACTTCATTCTGGATTTTTTTATTTGTTTTCCTTGTTCATGTTTTTTTTTTATTGTTCTATTTTTATTTTAAATTATTGTATTTTGTTTGTTTGTTTTTTGGGTTTTTTTGAAGCTCTTTGTTGAGAGCTTTTATAATTACTGTTTGTTCATTACAGTTTTCTGGTTCTTGTTCTGTGCACAGTTTATAGACATATACCAATGTCACTTCACAGTCCAATCTTGGTAAGTGATGTTAAAATGGATTTAATTAAATACTTATTATTTATGTTAACATTTCCTTATAATACTACACGTTTGGTGTCTTTCCACTGGGTAATTATATATAAATAGTGTTCTATAATCTATATTATCTGTACACCCAGCTGCTGTTATCTTAAGAAGTTATGTTAATTATTTTTTCTTGAATATATCTACAAATTAATTTCAAGTTGCATTGATTATATATGCAAATAACCACTCATATACATCCTTATAACCTGTCAAAAATCTTTATAAATAATAAAACGTTTGACTAAGAGATGTATGTAACAAATATAATACACGTATAGTTCCGAATATTATATAGTTCCGTGGTTGACTTTGTTTATTTATGAAAATTCTTTTCCATGTATAGTACATATTCTTCTCTTTATCAAACAGGTGAAAACTGTTGCTGGTATTTCCCCTGGTAAGCATACTATAGATTATGCTGACAAATGTCAGAAAAAAAGACAACATAGTCAAGAAGTGACACAGTTGCCATCGACAAAAAAAGGCGCCTTATCTTGAAACAAGAGCGAGCGGTTACCCAGCAGGCACATGAAACACTAGAAGGAGTCTCATATCAATCTGGTAAATATATTTGCCCTCACATGACAATTAATATTGAATGGCTACTGGATGTTCGGAAAATTTAACTTATTCCTTCCATGAATTTCAGACTGTAAATTGAGGTCTTGCTTGATAAACTTGAAATAAATTGAGTGTTTTTGTGACCAAAGTAATTATTACACTCTGTTCTTTTCATTTATGTGTATTTACTGTTTGCTGACAGGCATTGGTCATGATCAAGAGGTGGACATTGAAAGACTACCTGATCCTATTCCACGTGGAGTGTTCAAGCAAGTTATACCACATGGACCACCGACCTACATTGTAGCTGATCTGGAAACCACTGATCTAAGTAAGTGACTTTTTTTCAACCTATAAATTTAGCAAATCAGATGGAGCACAGGTCTCTAGATCAACAGATCCTGAGTTATAGCCTGATATGGCATAAGTTATTACGTGGAAAAGTTGAAAGGTACAAAGTACTGGTAATTTCACAGGTAACACTGGTAACAGCAGCTGGGTAATTTGCAATTAACTCTCAATAAAGAAACAAAAATAGTTGTTACCAACCATATTAATAGTGCATAATTGGGAGACATATGTTTTTGTTTTGATTTTTTTTTTGACAAAAAACCTTCTAGTTCTTTGGTATTTGTTATGTTTTAAAAGAATACATGAAGTATTGTGAACTTGGATAGAAAACTGATCTTATTTGTTTTATTCAATGGTTATTGTTACCTTTGAACATAATTTTTATAGTAAATTACGATCATTTATGTTTCAGTAAGGGGAGATCAAATTCCGCACATCACCCAGATAGCTGCTGTTGAAATGTCAACTGGTTCTACATTCAACAAGTATGTTATCCCAAAAATTCCTATCACATCAGCTGCAGAGAATGTTACCAAAATTATTATGGTTAATGAAAAGGTGATGGCAGTGGATGGTGTGACAGTGGAGCCAGTTCCGTTACATGTAGCATTGAAAAAATTTCTTTCATGGCTTGAATCGTTTGACAATATTTACATTATTGCCCATAATGGAAGGCGATTTGACTTTATAGTATTGACAGCAGCATATAAAGTTTGTGGATTGCTACCAAATTTCTTGTCGGCTATCACAGGGTTAGTAGATTCATTACCTGTGTTCAAACATGTGTATCCTAATAGAACTTCATACAAACAAGAGGATCTAGCCCGTGATCTTTTGTGCAAGGGCTACAATGCACATAATGCAGAAGCTGATGTAAAATGTTTATCGGAGCTTGTGTCCCTGATGGTGTCAACGCAAAATGATTGTATGATTGTAAAAAGTTTTCCACCGATTGATATTAAATTCAATATGGACTGTAATAAAGAAAAAAAGAAAAATTTTCCAACTCTCGAAGTACTTATAGCAGCTGGGGTGATGAAGAATGCAACTGCTGACAATATTGCAAGTTCCGGTCTGAACTTTGAACACTTAAAAACAATATTCAGGAGAAAAGGAGAAGATGGACTGTTAAATGTTTTTACTGCAAAAAATAGTGAAGGCCAACCTCGAGTAACCAACGCAAAGAGGACTCTAGAGTCTGTGGTGCCTAAACTT
Source organism: Ruditapes philippinarum (assembly GCF_026571515.1). Classification (NCBI taxonomy): domain Eukaryota; kingdom Metazoa; phylum Mollusca; class Bivalvia; order Venerida; family Veneridae; genus Ruditapes; species Ruditapes philippinarum. Next base: position 46,721 of record NW_026865097.1, read on the forward strand.
GCAGCTTACTTTGAAAAAAATTGTTAAAGCTCATTTTGTATGTGCAGTATTTTCTAAAGGGTAATATGGTAAACACATAAAACATATAATGTGTTACACTTATGCATTATGATTGTATATTACAGACATGCTCTACATACTTTTGGATTGTGTAATGTATTTGCAAGTATTATTTTTATTTTTCATGTTTGGTGTACTCAATCTAGATAAATTTGGAAAACATGTTTATCAAAACTAGACTATATATGAGTTATTTACTACAACACTTTCATAACATTGATGGCATTATTTGTTAAATGTCAGACCTGATTTTTTGTATGGATGGAATATGACTTAATGTTATTTTTAAAAATAGTGAAATGTTAGTGGGTGGGATATAGGCTCATATTGTTCAATTTTTTAGTGTTATTAATACTATTTTGAGCCTTGAAAAGCAGTTTTTTCACAATAGTTTAGCTAAAACATTTGGTATTAAATGTATTACTATTTTGAAACATTAATTTATGATGGAAGCAATCTAGTAATGTTTAAATTTTGATTTTTTGCTACATAAACAAATTTATTCAGATTTTTCATGTGTCGACCAGTGAGCGACAATAAATTTGAAAACTTTTTTTTTTCAAAACTAGACGGTAAATCTTTTTGTAATTTGGTACAAAGCTTTTATACATATTGATATCAATTTCTGGTAAATTTCAGGTCTGTCACTTTATTCAATTTTTTTTGTCGATTTTTTAAAAACGTTCATAGTTTTCTGAGAGTGGTAAAAGCTGGGGTGGGTGGGGTAATGATTTTTTATTTTTTTCAAATATGTTGAATGAAATCAATATTTATGAAGTATTGTATTGTTGAGCAATATATTCTGTATGACATTAGGCCAGTATGAATGAAATTTTCTTTCAGTTTCAATAAAGAAGAATTTTTATTTATTTACTGTTGGTTGGATTTTTGAAGGTTATGGGTGGGGGTACAAAAATAACAATTACTACCTTAATAAACGGTGAAAGTTTTTATTATTTCATGTGTAAGTGTCTTACCTGATATAGAAAAGAACTAGCATGAATTTTTTTCAAATTGCAATATTGACCATTATGGGGCTCAGACCTTAAGCGGGTGATAAAGGAATATACTCAGAATTAAATAAAAATTCGACATTGACACAGTGAACTCTTTGCCCACTTTTAACGCTTTTAATTTTCTTGGATATTTTACACAATACAAACAAGTTATTCTGGAAGAACAGGGTGAGGGAATATTCGGAAAAAATATACAAAAGTTGTTGGTCCAGACCTACATAAAACAATACACAAATCTAGAAAAATAAATCCAGTACAGTCATGTCGAATTTTAAAATGGATAGTTATTTTTAACATATGTTCTCACCCAAAATTAACATAAAAAACTTTTTTGCAAGTTTTTAACATCAGTTTAAAAGCAATGACTGGATTCACAGTGAAACTATATACCAAAAACAACCCAAACAAACGGATATCTGAACGAATAATTAAACAGGAAAAAAAAACAAATCATTAAATTAATATCTAACAAAGATTAAGATGAACTAAAATTCCATTCTCCCGATACAAATTCATCTTGACATACATATATGTGTTGTTTTTTTATATTTATGTATGTTTTGAACACAGTTGAAAATAAAAATTGAAAATAAAAATGCTTTATCGATCTCAGTCCTAGCGATTTCTGTTTTCCAATAACTTGAATGATGAATATCAAAAAGTTCTTAAACGGTGAGTGGGGGTAGATATGTATCTCTGTTTGTTTGTTGTTTTTTCTTTTGTTCTCAAATTAAGACGTAATTGTACCAATCTCTATTGCAGATTAATATCATTTTTGATAGAAAATATTGACGGAGTTCTTAATCATATCGTTTCAAGAATATTAAAACTCAATTATAAAATTATCTATAATTCATTAAATGCAAAGCATGATGTTGTTTTCTACATGAATAATTGCTGTGTATAAAATATGCTACGTAACATAAACTCTGTCAGGTAATAAATGATGAAAATGATACACTTACACTTTTCTAGATTCAGCTTGCCTCCATGAATTATTAGTTAGTTTATAGGCTAGTGGAATTGACGTTCAACATTTTAATTATAACAAAATTAATGTAAAACGTATATCGTATGTTACATTTTATGATGAATATGTTTTATATAACTTTAGAACATATAAACTATTGTTCAACAGTATAGATACAGTATCCATTACAAGTAAAAATATTCGTTTTAATATTACAAAGTAGTTTCCTAAACATAATGATTCCAAAATCGCGTTCTTAAAATATTCACTCATTAAAAACTCTACAGGCTATCTTGCATGGTAATATTAAAAAATACATTTTGTTTAAGTATGTTCTTGAACAACAATGAAATGTAAAAACACGCCACTTTCGTATCTTAGTACCAACTTAAGAAACAAATGATCAATAATGTTACACATTAAAATAGTATAAAATTAAAATTACAAAACAATTCCAAATGTATTCATTCAGCAAGAAATCATGGGACGTTTAAATAAACACTTTCATAAAACTACAGCAACAGCGGCATATGTCTTCTACAGAAACACCTAGCGGCATTTTGGCATTAAGATGCTTAGAGAATTCCTCGCGTTTTCCGATATCACAATACTTGAGAGTACTTAATCATAAGTAATAACTCTTCAGAGAAGAAACATTTCTGAACTTCTGTGAGATGTAAGTCAAAAAGTAATCTTCTATAAGAAGATACGTTCTTAGTGTAGTGAATATTTAATGTGGTTGCTTTGTTAATGAGTTCAAGTATTGCAAGTGCTCAATTAACGTTCTGAAAAGAAAACGCTTTTTAAAATAATTTTGCGTGTGAGAATGGTCGTTTTTTTATATAATTGTGTTGAAACGTCTTTCAGCTTGAATAATGGGGACTTCACAGTAAATAAAATTAGCAATATTTTTATGGTTGAAAGAGGATATTTATTTAAAAAAATACACACACACAAGGAGATTTTAACGTAAGTAATTTTGTTTTCTTTAAGTTTGTTTTTGGTATTATATAAAACAAATATGATATACTGGTTTGGGCTATAATTTCTTTTTTAACTTCGTATGGTCGGTAATAAGCACATCAGGATTTTTTCAATTTAGTTGGTGCGAAGGTCCTTTCTGTCATTTCCAAACTAAAACGATAAAAAAGTAATGCCAATTGAATGCATAGGTTACCCTATTTTCATCCTTGTGGTATAGAGAATATAATCCACAAAGAAAAAATAGTTGTTTATTGATGGTTGCTTTTACGCTGGTGTGCATGCATTTTAGCCATAAATCGGGGTAGGTCCCCTTGAAGGAACTCCACTGGGGTACATTGGCCAATGATAATTATAGAATTTGAAATTATATCATCTGGTACACGTAAAATTGGAAACTATGGAATAGATAACATCTGAAAAAGTATACCTTTTGTACTTTTGTTTTAGGGCGAACTATATTTTTTCAACAGAGTAAAACTTGAAAACAACATAATTAACTTGGGATTAAATACGCATTTAGTAAAAAAATAAATCATTTTATGATATTTATATGATAATATTAAATACCCGTTTGATGTGAAACCCCTGATATTTGAAAGTTTTAAATTGTATGATTTTCCTTCATATCTTAATTTAATGTAGATATTTTACAGCTTTCTTATTTTAAATGTTATGTGTGATTAATGTCAATCTATTTACAGTAAATCAAAGACATAATGTACTTTTAATGGTAGAATTTAGTCAAGGTCGCTTGAATCAATGGCCAATTTAAACGTTTCCGTAAAAGAATGCTTTGATATAGCGTAAAATAAAACAATTATATGCATGAGAACATTTCTAGAACGTTTACAATAAAAACAGTTTTATTTGAACGACATTGATCCCTATCAGTTGTTGATATTGACAAATGATTAGTTTTGTCCATATCATATTATCTTGAACAAACGATTAATCGATTATTTACGACAGTCGTAGCGTGTGTTAAATCTTTATAGCGTGTTTTATTTCACAAAAAAAAAAAAGACAAAAAAAAAACCAAACAAACTCTTTTTACAGTTGATGGAATTTATCATACATTTACCACTTTGTCAGTGACATGATTTAAAAAAAAAAGAAACGAGTCTGCAATATTTGAGTAGTTCCGCAATAATAATGTTTCATGGTGATTTTAATTGTGAATATTTTGTTTTTCATTTTGATATTTTACTGCACATTGATAATTTTGCCTATTTGTTTATAAAATATGTATATGTGCATACTTTTTAGTATATGCAAACAAAGATTTTGTTGCTAAAGCTAATGACGGTTCTAGTGTTTGCCTTCGCCTTTGAGGCGTTCTGTATGTTATGTTATTACTCGACAGAATATTAAACAATTATATCGGGGAAATATATCATGTTAAAAGGTCAGAGTCGGCTTTGTTTCTTTCAAAAAATATTAGGACCAAGCGTTGGTGAATAAAATAACAATTTATAAGCTGATATCTGGTGAAAGTCCGGGCAATTCACTGTTGGAAACCTTGTAAAAGTCTAACACAAGATTTAAACGAGTTAACCCTGTAAGGTTATTGCCAAGCGTGTCAATAAGAGTTTATATGGCATTACAATTGTAATCTTTTGTCCGATGCATTGAGTAAAATATATGTATAAAGTACAATGGTTACGGGAAACAGTTCAGAAGTATACAAAAATATACAGCGGTGCTTTTAAGGCTTTTCTCTCATTGTATAGGATAAACATGTTTGTTCACATTTGTAGAAATAAAAGTGCAAACATTTAACGAAACGTCCCTTTTATAACGGTGCATGATTCAAATACACAATGAAGGTATGGGTATTTCATATCACAGGGCACTATGCAATGGTTTTTTCAATGCATAATAAATCATATATATATCAAACCTCTTTTACATCGGAATGGATTTGGTATCTTACAATACAAGCTTTGCTATCGACTGAACTCTGAATACATGTGTTTTCTATTTATTTTATGGTAAACAGAGTTTTAACAAGCCATTAACAAGCAATTATTTACAGGAAAAAAATCGAGTGTTGCATTTTGCCGGAAGATGATATTGTTTAATTATGAATATGTTTGAGTATTTATTCTTATAATGATCTATCAATTTTAAACAAATAATGCCACATATACAAGATTTCCTAAAATTCAGAATATTCTTATTGCTTTGAAACTTTGCAATTACTAATGTACTATTAGTTGAGTCGAAAGCTTAAGAAAAGCGTTTGTGTCATTGAACTGATCATTATATTATTTTGCTCTAGTAACCAGTTAAGCTTCAGGAAAACCATATGTTGTGGTATATGATCCATAGAGAGTTACTTGCAAATATCACAACCCAACATAGAAATACAAAATTATAACTTGACAATGTAATAAGACAAAATACCTTCTTATGTAGCTTTTTCACATAGCACGTCAATTTATGTTATACGTACCTCGTTAAAAAAATGGCATAATACCAATGAAAAATGCATATACGTACAAATATTAAATTTTACAATGTAATTATGTACACACAAGAAAATAATATACTATGTAACTGTAAATATGTAAAGTGTTAAAAAATATAAGCATCACATGCACTGATATCGCATGATAATTGCATAACGCTGTAAGTTTGTGTATTTTATATTCATAATTATAACAATTCTAACTATATCAGTGAAGAATTGATATTTTTGTACATTCTGCTACTTTTACTTACTCATACGATCGATGATTTTGATATTACACCTTGAGGCATTATATTCCAAATATATCCACAAGACTTCCCGAACTCCTACAAAATTTCCGATACCACAACTCTAGTAACTACTTAATAATTATTATCAGAATCTGTTCGGTAACAAATGGTATCGGTGATCGGAACGGGAAACAAACTTTCTTCATGAACTTATGGAATATATTTACTGATAGTTAATTTTATTATATGAATAAAGGTCGATATTCAGTCTTCGTGAATGAAGATATAGAGATATCAAGGTATGTTAAGAGTAAATAAAACTGTTGAAAGTATACATGTTTTCTTTTTGGATATTACGGCGTTTTAACAAAACAGTCAGAATTTGCTGATCAAAAGTATATTCTTTTGAGTCGTATATGTTTTTGCATCAATTTAATGTCAATATACTTGGATTATTTTTTTTAAATATTATAAAAGTTATTTCATCTTTACTTTGTAAATAAAAATATTTGTATAAAATATGCATATTTTATTACTTTACGCTAAAAACAAATTTGATGAAATGTTTAAGCAATACATTTTATTTTGTTAGTTCACCAGAGCCGAAAGCTCAGGGTGAGCTATTAGTATCAAAGGGGGATACTCCGGCGTCCGTCGTCATGCGTCAACAATCGTCTTCTTGTCTGAAACCGCTGGGCATTTACTTCAAATTTGGTCTGTAGCATCCTTTCGACAGTCACACTTGAATTTGCTCATGTCATTTCAATTGGCCCCTTTAGGGGTCAACATAGCTTAATATAGAAACCTTTAAACATCTTCTTCTACAGAACTAATGGATTGATGATCACCAAACTTTGTCTGTAATATTCTTGGGTAGTCTTTTATCAAGTTTGCTCATATTAATTTCATTGGCCCCTTTTAGGGGCCGATAAAGCTAAAAATTAGAAATACCTTTAAACATCTATATCTAGAGAACTAATTAATGTATGATCACCAAACTTTGTCTGTAGCATTCTTGGGTAGTCTTATACAAATTTGCTCAAATTAATTTGATTGGCCCCTTTTAGGTGTCTCTAGTGCTAAAAATAGAAAATCCTTTAGACATCTTCTTCCACAGAACTAATGGATTGATGATCACCAAACTTTTTCTGTATCATTCTTGGGTAGTCTCTTATCAACTTTGCTCATAATAATTTAATTGGCCCCTTTTAGGGGCCGCTAAAGCTAAAAATAGAAATACCTTTAAACATCTATATCTAGAGAACTAATTGATGGATGATACTAAACTTTTTCTGTAGCATTCTTCGGTAGTCTTTTATCAAATTTGCTCATATTAATTTGATTGGCCCCTTAAGGGAACTAGGGCTAAAATAGAAAAACCTTTAAATGTCTTCTTCTACAGAACTAATTGATGGATGATCACCAAACTTTGTCTGTAGCATTCTTGGGTAGTCTTATATAAAGTTTGCTCATATCAATTTTATTGGCCCCTTTAAGGGGCAGCTAAAGCTAAAAATAGGAATACCTTTACACGTCTATTTCTACAGAACTAATAAATGGATGATCACTTAACTTTGTCTGTAGCATTCTTGGGTAGTCTTTGATCAAGTTTGATCATATTAATTAGATTGGCCACTTTTAGGGGTCTCTAGAGCTAAAAATACAAAAACCTTTAAACATCTTCTTCTATAGAACTAATTGATTAATGATCACCAAATTTTGCCTATAGCATACTTGGATAGTCATTTATCAATTTTGATCATATTAATTTGATTGGCCCCTTTTAGGGGCAGCTAAAGCTAAAAATAGAAATACTTTTAAACGTCTATTTCTACAGAACTAATTGATGGATGATCACCAAACTTTGTAGCATTATTAGGTATTCTTTTATCAAGTTTGCTCATATTAATTGGATTGGCGCCGTGTAAGCTAAACCTTAAATGCCCCAGGTCATGGCATTTCTTCAAATTATTGTTTAAACATATTCTATGCTCAAATGAAATATCAGAAAATATTGACAATATAATTTCCAACTCTGAAAAACAGTTGTTTCTGATGAGCGACTCAGGGCCATCATGGCCCTCTTGTTTAACTTTTGACGTTTGGTTAAATAATTTAACAAGTTGATGCATATATTTAAGTTAACCAGAAACTTTATTTCAAAGTTAAAGAAATCTTTAAGTTTCAGTGTATAATGAGCTTTTAACCATACAACTAAGTACGAAATTTAGATAAAACACATTAAATTTCTTTTTAAAAAGGAGTATGATATCTTTTGTTTCCGATTGAGACAAATTACAGACAAACTTTGTACACAATGTAACTACTTCACAGAAAAACGTATACTACACTTGTTTTGATATCGTGTGGAACTATATCGCTGATATAGATATATCATTTGGTTTATACAGAATTTATTTTAGTTCGATTGTGTAGGAAGCTATAAGCTTATAGACACACTTTCGAAGATATATCATTTAATATATAGATGAGTTCGCCTTAGTCCTTGTCAGTTTGAATAACAATGTAATGTAATCTATGTCTGCGTTAGAGATATACTATGCTCATTTAGTGTAAAATATTTTGAGCCCATCAATTAATTGAAATATGTGTATTTCTTTCTGAATGTGTCTAATTGTAATAAAACAAATGTACAAACTGTGTATGAGAAGCTGTATACCCTAATACATGTCAAGTAAAGTTGGTCCTTTCTTTAAAAAAGACTGCCAGTTTTTTTCTACGGACACTATATTTTTAGTGCGTCAACCTATCGTGTGCAGGGTTTAAAACATAAAATATCTACTTTGTGTGTAGTCAAAACATGCTTATTTTATATTTACAAGAGACTGTGTAGCAATTATTAATATTCAAAAATATAAAATTTGTGCATAGTATATCTTTAATTCATATCGCATGTATGATATAATTATGTCGGATTTATGTCGGATGTACCTATGGCTAATTAATCAAATATACATGTTTTATGGTTTAAAGTGATAAATCCCAACAGGGAATATCAGTACTCAATAGATACCACTGTGATTTATAATTATCAGTTTGATTGAATACGATGACACATTTAACAGAAATTATGCGCAAATTGTATAAACATAATTTTCACACAAATGATTTTCATACGACCGTATTGTAGATATACGGAGTATTATTTGTATGCGATAGATACTACGTGTATACGCATGCTAGGTTGGTAAAGAACATTCAGTATTATTTTGAATGTCTCTGATTATAAAAAAAAACAGTAAACTGTACCTCTTTAGTGAATTGACAAAAAATCAAAATTCTTATAAATATATATTCGCATATTTTGCTATATTTAGGTAAAATACTTTTATTGCATAAATTTATTAGTCTAATCAATCCTTCCAGAAAATGTCACATTTAATGTTTTGAAAGCTGGATTACAAATAATAGTCAAGGATATCGGTCTTTTCTAATAAAAAAACCTGAAAATTGTTATGTCATAAATATTTCATACTGACTGTTCTTATAGTGTACATAGTTTTATTCGTGACATATCGTCTTGTTTATTTAGTTTAAATTCGTGACATATCGTCTTGTTTATTTAGTTTAATTCGTGACATATCGTCTTGTTTATTTAGTTTAATTCGTGACATATCGTCTTGTTTATTTAGTTTAATTCGTGACATATCGTCTTGTTTATTTAGTTTTATTCGTGACATATCGTCTTGTTAATTTTACATTGAAAAATAGAGAGTGAAAAGCAATTATCAGTATTTTCAAATATCAAATTTAAGCATAATTTATCATTTAATGCTGAAATACATAATATGTGAATCCAGATTAGTGTTCTTTACATGTTTGTACTCAAGTGCCCGTCCGTGCCTGAAATAATGCATGGAAGGGCACCTGAGATCTTCCTTGCCAAATGACCTATACTGTGGCAGTGTGACGTAAAACCAACAAAATAATAGATATAATGTCTTGTTTTTTCGTGCTTCAACTGGATTTGACTCATATTTTGACCCTTAATTATCTCTCACATAAAACGCCATAGTAATTATTAATCGATGATCGGTTTTAGATTTCTCTTGGAAGATATTGTGTTCCATATTTATCGTCTGCAGATCTTTCTAAATTTGTTATACAGAAAAGTGGAATTCAGTGTTGAGATAGTGTTTATCGCAAAAAACATCGGCGATGATATTGCGGAAATGTCACTTCGCAATTAAATGTATAACAAAACTGCAAATAGAATCTGATATAAAATTTCTAGCCACGTGACGGTTAATATTTTATATAATGAGATTTGAATAACTGTTATAAAAGCTTATTTAGAGTTATTTAATGCTTTAAATTATTGATACAGAATGTCAGATAGAACCTACAGTATCCGCCTATGTGCTGATTCAAAGTATTGCAGAATGTGCTTTACGGTATCAGACGTATCTTTATGTACTTTTTGTGTAACAGTAATTTGCGAATATTTTCTTGTGCACAAAAGCAAATAGACAGTCTGCAAGACACATCAAATTCTTAAACAAACATCTGTTTTCTTGTTAGTAGATCATAAAACTTTTTTTGCTTAATGTGTATAAAAACGTTTTGGGTAGATATATACTATTTCAAGTAGAGTCTATAAAGTTTTATTTTAAGTACATGTATATCCATTTTTTATTAGTTTTACAGAAATAAATAAATGTAATGGCTTTCCATAAATTATTTATACTAACATCGTCTGTCATGCATATCTTTGAGATAACAACTTTTAGCAACACCCACGTATTGCCCAGTATTGTAACATAAGGGACACAAATAAATGATTTAATATGTTCGCGAAATTGCGTAGCTAAAAATTGATATTTAACTGATCCGTATGCAGATTTAACTAAATAATGCATACTAGATATTTATACAAATTATAGAAATTGCGTTAGCTAAATAAATGAAATTTTAACTGTCACAAATACAGATTTATCATAAATATACACCTAGATGTCTATACAAATTGTATCAGCGCTGTATGTTTAATTTGATACAGCGTATTTATATCAACTCTACATGCCTCCGCAGTTTACAGGTACAAAATGTAGAAAATGTATGTAAAATTGACATACAAATACTAATAGTAGTTGTCTCTCTCTCTATCCTATTATCTGGTAGGTAAAGTGGATATTTGCGATAACAAATGGAACTGCCGGTATTTTCACTTAATTAACTTAGACACTAATGAAATTATAGTGCCAGAAACACTTGTAAATCTCCAAAACCTAGATTAGTGTATCAAGAGTATATGTCAGGTCAAAAACATGATATATCTTCATTTAGGAACTACAAGTTTTCTTTGTATAATTAACAACAACAATATCAAATTTCCAAAATTACGCTTTCACTTTACGTTTAACCTCTTGAACAGCATATGTCAGTAACATTATTGTTTACATTCATGGGTTAAACTATACTTATCTTGAGATTAAAATTATTCAACACAAGATGACAACACAAACACCATGAAAATCATACCGAATATAACATTATCAAAAAAGCATAAACTTAAAGTCTTCGACCCTGTAGATGAGCCTATACCTGCAAACTATTTCTAACAGTTTCTAACGAATGCTGCTAAGCAAAGAATAAAATGGCAATTATGCATGACATTGTATGTTTATTTAGTACATTTATCAGAATTCAATCGAACTTGAAATAGAAACAAGATTATCAATATAACTATTTGAAATATTCATGCCATTTCAATTGCTAATCTTATCAATTGCCTATTTTATTTGCAGATCAATAAATAAAGCATAGAGACCTAGAGATGAATACTTCAGCTGTTTTTTACGACTTTAATGACACGTTAGACTACTCACATTATTACTTCACCAACGAAAGCTCAATAACTGAAGAAGAATATTTAGCTTATCAAAAGATGATACAAGAGCGGAAGAATTTTAAATATGTTTATCATGCCTTTGCTGCGTTTATAGTTCTCATGAATGGATCTCTAGTTGCTGCCATTTTGCTAAGTGCAAAGCAACGACGTCATTTCCGGAACTGGCTTATAATTCATATGACTGGAATTCATATATTGTTCGGAGGAATAGCTTTGCCATTTCTAGCACAGTCTTTTGACGCGACAAGCGCCGGAATAAGAAGTGTTCCCCTCTGTAAACTATTCTCGTTCGTATCGGATATCACGGAATATATGTCTAACATTTCAATAGGAATTCTTGGAGTATATCAGTGTTTAAATATTATATCACCAAGACTGCTGAAAAGTGTTTCTAACGCCCTCCTTTTGTCAATAATGATAATACTCCCGTGGTTTGTATGTGTGATGCTCACTGCGGTGCTGAGGCTTACAATGTCAGAAGAGCAGTGGGGACAGTGTTATATAGTTTCTGATAAAACGGCTCAAATTCTGTGGCTAGTATTAGCGCGATGTTTACCGCTTTTGATGGTATTAACTTGTTTCATTAGCATTTTATCCGTTGCAATTTCACCTTTCTCTACAAAGAGTGACAGATCTCCCCCTGGAAGACATAATACGACCATTTTTGTTAGTATTTGTTTAGGGGCGTGTCTTTTTATGCGGACACCATTTTACATAATATTTTTCGAACCTATAGACGAAGACTGTAAAAGGAAGCATAGGTTTCTATGTGCTAGACTTACACACGGATTAGATATTGTTCGTCTACTAAGTATGCTACTGATTCCGTTCGCCTACCTTGTGCAATTTGACATTAGAAAACGGTGTAGAAAATTCAGGTCAAAACTCCTATGCAAGACTGTTGATTGCAACACTACATCAAAGAAGCAACAGCCGATGGAAATGGTATCTGTTACAAACAATGAAGGCTCGTCCTTGTAATTATGCTTACTAAAACATTAATATACTCGTACACTGCATGTTTGTTGTAATGGTGTTTGTAAATAAATAAACAATAATAACAATTTAAACAGCAGCCACCATATAAGTTTTATTATTTTTTAAATTAATGTCTGTGTATTGTTTTGTTGCTGTTGTTGAACTTTAGATAAAGAGTCAAAATGACACTTGTATAGTAAATATATACCTATATTTGTATTATCTGTAAATATATTTTATTGTTCTGTATTTTGATATTTTGAAACGTTGCTGTTTAAATATGCAAAGTCATGCAACTTTAAATTGTCAATGTATCGTCGAAGCTTCAATAATAAAATGTTATACTTTAAATCAAAATTTTACTTGGCCCTCGTAAAATATTGATAATAAAACTTTAAAGACATATCGCACATCAGAAATGAATGAATATTTACTTCTTTAGAAAGGTCGAATATGGGTTTAATAACGTTGGAATATCTTTGAAGCAAGATACATGCCTGTTACTTGATAAAAAAAATCTGCCAAAAATAAAATAACCCGTCACAAAATTTTCAAAATGCAAACAAAGTAGTATTTGAATTTCCATACAAAATACTAGATAGCTATAAATGTACTAATTGCCATAGAGGAGAAAAAATTCAGTTCAGGTAATTGGCTCAGTGAGCAACTTGTTGGACACTATGAAAGAATACCAGCAATAAAAAGATTTTACGAAATTAAAAATGAAAGCATTTCTTGGGCATTATGGGCCTTTAAAATTGTATGATGTCAGTGACTTCATAAATGTTCCTTGAATTTTAAAACGTGCGTCATACGTCATACGACATATGTCATTCATACATCTAGTAAAGTCAACACCACCGTACATTGAAGTTGAAATTAGGTTGTAAAGAACACGCTAATAAGCTTATAAGAACGACACCTTCATACAAAAATATTTTATGTCAGATATGTATTTTGATATTGCTTTTTTTACGTTGCTGCCATTTTTATAATCACATTGTATTAAAAAAGGTCGTAAGAAATGTTTTGAAAACATAATTAGTACTCGTTCATGTACAATATCAATTACCATAATGACTAAGAATATATTTGGTTAACTTTGTAAATCAGAACTATTGCCGTTTACGTCACTTAAATTTATTTACTGCCTTCTTGTCTTTATCTATTTGTAAGTATTCCGAAAACGGTTAAGGCTTTGAGTAAAACGCAACGTAATGGTGATACAGAGTGTACAAGTTGAAATGATTATAGATGCTTACACTATATTATACGTGTAGTTATAAATAATTTTATCTTGAAAGTAATAATACAAGACTACCTCATGTTAAAATAAACCCCCTTCCCCATTTCCAATTGAAAATTCTAAAATATAAAATAATTTGTAAGGAATATTTGTCCAGATTTGTTAAATCTATATTATATTTTTTATTTTATTCATCCTTAACATCTGTTAGTTAAAATGTTCTTGTTAAACATTTTAATGTTTGTATTAATTTCTCATATAGTTTTAAATAAGTTCGCGAATATACTTATTAATACTGCGATTACAAAAATCACGTTTGATACTATCTAAAACTTTATAATGTCATTTGCAATTATGAACAAAAATTGTCATTTAATGCTAAAATGAACGAAAATGATAATGTTTGATGATAAAATTAATATATTGTTAAATAAAATAATAATTATATTATAATTTGTTGATGAATATAAATTGTTTTTTTGCAGCCACATAGGACATATTCGTAGAATATAAATATTATAAAAGAAGCTTCGCAAACAAATTTTTATAAAAAGGAATAATAACAACAACAATAACAACAACAACAACAACAACAACAATAATAATAATAATAGTAATGATAATAATAATAATAATAATAATAATAATAATAATAATAATGATAATAATAATAATAATTATAATTATCATCGTCATCATCATCATCCCTGTCACAACAGCACTACCACCATCATCAATAATAATAATAATGATAATGATAATGATAATAATAATAACAATAATAATAATAATAATAATAATAATGATAATAATAATGATAATAATCACAAAGTAACCGTATCAATTATAATAATAATAATAATAATAATAATAATTATTATTATAATAATCATTGCCATCATCATTAACTCCACTACCACCATCATCAATAATAATAATAATAATATTAATAATAATAATAATCATAATAATCATGATAATCATAGTCATCATCATCCCTGTCATAACACCATTACTACCATCATCAATAATAGTAATAATAATAATAATAAAACTAATGATAATAATAATAATTATTATTATTATTATTATTATTATTATTACTATTATCATTATTATTATTATTATTATAATGTTAATAATAATAATTATAATAATGAATAAAAGTAATGATTATATAAATTATAATCGCATCATGGACTTTTCTTCTTCTTCCTTATTATCATTATTATAATTATTATTCTTATTACTATTATTATTATTTTTATTATTATCATTATTATTATTATTAAAAATTTTATCATCATAATTATAAAAATTCGTAATCTCTTATTAAAAGAAAATTAAATGGATAACTGTCGAATCAAATAGAGGAAAATCCAATTGGATTTTTTATTCAATAACTTTTATTGGAAAAAAATCCATTTGAAATTTTTTCCAACAAAAATAATTGGAAATAAATACAATTGGATATTAATTATTTCAAAACACCTTATTGGTAATTTAGCGTGTATAATTATGTTAATTTCTTTCGAAAACTATCATTTGATTTTAATAATTTATTTATCGTTTTTTTACTAAATACAATTTTTCTGTAAAAATCCAGTCGGAATTTTTTCCAGCTTTCAAAATGGGATTTTTTTTTATTTTAGCGAATAAGTTCTTCAAAACTAGTCAGAAAGTCATTGTAGAATGTATTAATGGTGTTTTTTTTTATAGTTTAAGGGTTGCTGGAAAAATTGAAATTCCCGTTGGAATTAATAAAAATGTTGGAAGAAATTCCAAATGGAATATAAGTAAATTCCGTCCGGACAGCATAATTCCGGGCGGAATACATGAAATTCCGCCCGGACCATTTTTATAGATTTAAATAGCTTTCAAAGAAGTCAAATATTTATAATTTACCTTAAATATATCGGATGAAATGATTTTTAAGTGTTTAGGGCAAGTATAAATGGTAGTGAAGTTTGCAACTTTCCCGGTGGTGCAAAGATTTTCCGGTGGCTGTTATAAGAAAATGTTTGATCCTTGAATAAATTGGGTAATACTACTCGATGCTAAAATTATCAAGAATAAAGTTAGATGATTAAGAATAAGAATTATTATAATTTTTATGATTAAATGAATAAGAATATTAATATTTGACGATTAAATGGATAAGAATATTAATGCTACATGTTAAAATGAATAAGAATGATAATGGTAGATGCTTAAATAAATAAGAATATTAATGTTAGATGTTAAAATGAATATGAATAATAATGTTAGATGCGTAATTGAATAAAAATAATAATGTTTGGTGTTTAAACGAATAAGAATAATTAGGTGTGATGTTTAAATGAATAAGAATAATTATGTTTGATATTTAATTGAATAAGAATATTAATAATGATTCATACTGACATTAATTATAATAAAATGATAAAATAAAAAGTTATGCTAGCATGAATACGAATAATAAGATTTGATGCTAACATAATTTTAGTTTAGCCTTGTCAGCGGATTAGTGATTTATACGTGGAAAATATATTTCATAATGTCATATCTTAATTATTAAAATATAATTCTACACTTTTCAATGAATATAACACTTTTTTTCAAGATTTTCTGGATGTGGTACCTCTTTTTTATATTTGCTGCAATTTCCGACATAATCAGGCCTGTTTAGAGCAAAGCAAAGCGGAAATTGTTAAACAACTTAAAATTCAAACGTAATCGAAAAGACAAAACTTAAACCAATTTTTACAACATACCAATCACCAAACATCGTCTCTTTTTTTATATTTTTTTTTCATTTTATTCATAACAGTCTGATAATTGCACCCTCAGTTCTCGTGAACTTTAAAAAACAGTATATAACTCGTCGTTACGCCATTCGTGGAAATACTGTTTTTTTTTAAAACTCACTCGATGGAATAAAATTTTTATCTTCCACAAAAACAAACAAATATCCTCTATATAATTGATGCTTACCTGAATAAGTTTACAATATTTCATGCTGGAGTGATTTAATTTTATAGTATAATGTTTGGTGCTACTATAAATAAGTATAAATATGTTAGATGCTAATGATTTAAATGAAATTACATGATTGAAAATCTATGAAAAAATTAAACCTCTTTAATAAAAAGTGATACAATTTCATCAAAGTCAATATTCCGTTTTGTTTATAGTCATCACCCTTTCCTCTCTTTATATTAATCGGATTTGTTTGTTAAAATTCGAGTTTTATTACAAATGTATTATAAATTTATAAATTTGAGTTTATAACAAAATGCAGTGATGCATATGATTAATTATATCTGTCTTATGTTGCATTTTAGATCGGAATATCCGTCCCGAGGTTTGCCGAGTGGCAGTCCATTGGGTGAGTGCCCAAGGGGCGGATATTTCGATCCGAACCGCAAACTTATGTCAGATATTTTGCTTGCATATTTTTGCATATTCTACCATATTCCATCAAACTTTAAATTCTTTTCCTCAATAAAATACTTTACAATGGAAATGGATGTAATTACACCTGTTACTATTTTCTTACAACAGCATATGAAATTACAACCTTATTCAAAACGGCGAAATGACGTTATCCTTTTTTATAAAATTGGTTTTGAATAAATAATGCCGGCTGCAATTATTTTGTTTATGTGTTTTATTCTTAAATCATCGTCGTTTTAGGGTGTTTTTTTGTGCACAAAACATACGTCGAAAACAAATTATATGACTTAAGAATGAACGGATAGCGAATATATGTTTGTTCTCAGTGAATATGGACTGTATCTCATTAATTAATGAGAAATGATTCAACTTTACGCCTAAATGACGTGTCGTCTCATGACGTTATTCATTGCGTCCTTAAAAAGGTTTTATCCGTTTTTTGCATACTTCCTTCCTCTATCCAAAAAATAACCAAACTTAAATCAAACTTATGTATTTTACTAAGTTTAAAACAAGATGATATTACCTTATATATGTCACTGTTGTTTTTGTTTTCACTTTTTTCAATATCTCATGAAAGACAAAATATAAAAAAGAAAAGAAAAATAATATTATAAATCAAAAAACGTTTTCTTTTTAGAATTATAAACAGTAAAAATTAAACAATTTTGAATTTCATACATATTACATTTAAATGAACTTTTTCATCTAAAGGCTAAAAATTGTTTATTTTTTTCGTTTCTACTTTTAGCTTAACCTTTGTTGTTGTTCTTTATTCTAGGGTGTCAAAGAACTTGATTGAAGAAACTGACATATAAAAAATACAAGATGAAAAACTGCGCCAAGAAGAGCAGAGCGAGGAGTTACCAATGATTGTTTCCATTGATCTAGAGGGATATTCCATCGGAAACAGATAAATAAGCATGAACTTTACGGGCACTACAGCGGCTTTTAATACTGAGCTATACACGGAATTACATTATACAATATCTTGTTAATGTGTTTCGTATATACTATATGCAAAAATTGTTTTTTTTTTCTTTTAAAAGGGTGTTTTTTTTTCTTTTAAAAAGGAAAGGAATACATATGGTCATGCTAAAACATAACATATTCTAAATATATATGTTAAATATATCATATATAATAAATTTACCATTCGTTCTTTTTTATTTATTTTAAAGTACATTCTGTACAATATATTATAAATTTACTAAATATTTCTTCTTTGGGGGGGTGCATTCCGCACGAGTTAAGGAATTGCACTGCACCGTAAAAAATTAAGGAAGGGCTACGTATTTCTTTATGGAAAGTTCTCCCAATGAAAATATGATCTGTGTTTCCAAATTTTTGTTCTAATCATGCTTTTTTTAATTTCAAAATTGCTACATTACTTTGATAAAATGTTGAATTTTGCTTAAACCGGTGCAAGCTGCGTGGACGGTAGATTGCAGTTAACACCACCGTCCATGATCCAGCTCAATCTAACTAAACCTCCAATATTTTCAGTTTTGACGTGTTGGGCTTTCTGCAGGGTCTCTTTCTGTCCTTTATTTTATTTTGTACAGTCATGTTTTCAACAACATAATATATAATTACCTTATTAGAAATTCGATCGACGTGCATAGTTTATTGTGAGAAAAAGAAAAACCCTCCTATTTATTTTTTAAAATTTTTATTCGGAGAACTTCCCAAATTATTAGCGTAGTTTATTTTTGCTCTTTACGGACTTAAGTTTATTTATTGCGATGTTGTTACGGGTATATTATCCCATGAAACATTTTTGTTTTCTTGTTTACACCCGCCACCAAACATTTAATCGGATACAACTTGAAGAATCAATGAATGTGTTATAAACGCGTTCAGAAAATTGCCCATAAGCCAATTAAGGACACTGATTTTCTGGCCTGATATAGATATTTTATCTAGCACCGTTTGTCAAATAGAAGAAATGAGAAGATACTTATTGTAAAAAGTCTTTCTCTAGCCCATGGGTGTTTTGCTTCTAATGGAAAAGTGTGAAATATATATTATCTGGAGGCATTTTCATAAAAACACATTTAGACACAGAATGTAATACAATTTGTCTTCTGAGGGAAAAAAGCTATTCAGTGTTTTTAGAAATTAACGTAATACATTTAGAAAGAAAAGTAACCAATACATCTTTAATGGGGATGGGAGGAGGATTGAACCATTTTTAACCAATCTTATGTTTCTTCATACAGTCATACAGTCATTTCGAAACATCTAAATGCACAGTATGCCTCAAAAATCCATGTTTAGACATGGTAAACATGTTACATAAAGTTTTAATAATGACTTTAGAGCATATAAGATGCTTATCAACTGAAGAAAGTTGCGCTGAATGTGCAGTAATGCGTTGTAAAGGTAGCAAAATGTTCATTAAGTAATATTTTGGCTTCCATAAAAATACTCCTGCACTATGATTATACCCATTGCCAACAGAGCAAAAGAAGTAAACAATAGTTCATCTATGTGGCAAATGAGTATTGTTCTGGAAACTGTGACAATATACCAACAAAAAGAGAAAGTTTTTGAGAAATAAAAACGATAGCATTTTTGAGGTATAATTGGCTTTTACACATATGAAACATAATTCATGATGTTTTGTTGATTATCGTTGCTATTGAGTAAACTTGTATTATTATTATTATTATCATTATTATTATTATTATTATTATTATTATTATAATTATAATTATTATTATTATTATTATCATTATTATATTATTACATAGATGTGGAGAATGACAGAGAATGTCATAAACATAACATTTGAAACTAATCAACAACATGAACAAGGCAGTGCGGCGATTACAGTAAAGCAACACAGGACCATCGGTAGTCGAGTATGCTCAAGGAAGCAGCATATATTATAATTATTATAATTTAAAATTTAATGTTGAAACCATTACACATTGAATGTCAACAATAAAGATATAAAATGATAAAGAATGTATATGAATCATTTTAAATCGACGCTGAATACAGTATAATATTCGAGTTCCAAATTTAGTTTCAGTATGTATGAACCTATTTCTGAATTTATAAATAGAAACACACATTTTTTTTTTATCTTTTATGTTTAAGGTTACGTATTACAGCATACATGTGTTCTCATAATTGTTAAAGTTTTTATAATTCCATATGTATAGGGTGTAGTTCATATATAACAATAAATTATGTTGAAGAAATTGATAACGAAATGGTTGGGCATCTAAACCAGCTTATTGTTACTGATAAATGATCTTAAAATCTATGTATACAAATATATATAAAAATATACGATCAGCAATTACTTACTATGACAAGACGGACACTATTAGAGCTCTTGTAATTATATCAAGATTATATAAATTTATGTACAAAACCTACCATATCCTTATCGTTTGGAGTATTCTTTATGTATTCTTTTTACTCCATTTTGTTTAAAATGATAAAAGCAATACTTCAACTTTTAACAGAGTATCTGAGACGGAAAAGTGCTCTTTTTACAGGTAACAGAAATGCGTCGTATCATTTTCATATTAACTTAATTTTAATCAATTTAGCATTTATTTCTCAAAAATTATTGTAAAACGTTAGTTTGAGTATGGTAAAAAAGGAGTAAGATAACGTCTGGAAAGGGATATACCCCAAAAAAGACCTATCTGCACACATTTAACGCAATGCATCCTGTGGACACCCCCTTCGAAATGTATTATTTATAAAATTTTTATCTTATTTTGTTGTTATTTAAAAAAATCATGTTTCATTTTTTGTAAGTTAAAATTGACAAAAAAATAAAAACATACAAAACAACATTTAAAAAAAAATAATAATAATAAAAATCATAAAACCTTTTTATTTGTATTTCCAAAAAAGGGGAAAGTAATGAAAACAGCGTTTTTGATTCGTGGAATTTAAAAAATTTAAAGGGGGAAAACCCCTAGGGTTTTAAAACATTAAAAATCAAAATGCGAAATTCTTTTCCCCTACACATTCAATTAAAAAACAAACGAAACCTTTCTCACCATTTCTTAATAGCTACAGTTTTAATTTCGAAATCCACTTTCAACATGATCCCTAAAGAGCACGGGAAAAATTGGCATTGTTGAAAAATGGGGCCTATTATTAAATTGGATGTTTCAGAATTACTCATTAAAAATAGAAAATACCGCCATGAAGGTTTTTTTTCAGGGCATAATACCCTTTTGACGTGCGGTGAATTATTGCCAGCGAATTAATATTGTGATAAAAGTACATATTAATAACATGTCGCCAATTAAAAAAAAGTTTATCATAAAAAAGAAAGTTGTTCATTTCAAACTTAAAATTATCATTATTAAGTTTTTCTCCAAATTTATTTTGTCTTGCATTCTTATTGCCTTTACATTGTGACTTTGGGATCTTTCGATTTTTAGTTAAAGAAAAATAAAATGTATTAATTATTGCAACGCGATTGCTAATCATAGTGCTCTTCTAAATTCCTATAGCAATGCGTGTACGTTTTAATTATTATTAATGACATTAAACGTTTAACACTTTCAATACCTTTTATTAGTAAATTTCTAGCATTTAAAAAGAAAGTTATTTATTTACCTAAGACGGTGCGGGTTTTCCCAAAAATTGGGAAAGTTTTTTTCAATTAATTTACGTTAATTCAAATCCCGTAATATGAGACTTTGAAAAAAATTAAATGCATTGAACGAAAACACCTTTTCCTTATCTTTTAAAAAAAGGGGTTTTAAAAACTGGGTTTTACTTTAAAATTTTTAAGGGATTTTTTAAAAACGGCCTTAAATTTAAAATTATTATATCTCACGTTTAAAAGGGGATTTGCATCGTTGCACATCATGTTATAAATGCAACTCAATTCGCTTTTAAAACAAACATGGTTTTGAAAGGTTTACAATTTAAAGTAGTACAAAAAACCTTTTAATATTTTTATATTAAAGGGCGAACATTTTAAAAACCTTTGATTATTTAAAATTCATTCTAAATTTTGGGGGATATAAATAACAATCAAAATTTTTTTCTTTTGACTTATCTATAATTAACTTTTTTTCTTTTACAAAAAAGCTCTTCCAATCTACAACTTTTTTTTTTCCAAATATCAACATAGCCCCCGTTTTTAATATGAAATACAAAGATAAGCACCAGCTGATTTTTGTAAAAAATGGAAAAGTGGAACAAACGAACATATAATTTGTTTAAATTTTGCATAAGTACAAAATCTTAAGTAAAACACCGAAAAAACATTTTTTAAATTAACCCGATAAAAATATAAAAAGGGTAATTTTTGCAAATAATTTTAAAAATTGGTTACAACCAATTTATCAACATGAGGAGAGGGATAAATCTTTTGCTTTTTTGAATAGGGTATTTGACGGATAAACTATTTTCCCTTCAAAAGTCATACTTTTTCACAATCCTAATTTAAAAAATTTTAAACGTTTTTGATTTGCTTGACATTTATTTACCAAAAACCCGTTTTATATTTAACACATTAAAGTTATCAAACCCCCATATTTTTTCCCAGTAAGACTAGAAAAAATCATAAAATCTTTTCATGTCTTTTTTAAATTTTTCTCTAATTTTATGTCTAAACATATTTTATGAGAAAACCTTTCCCCATTCCCCTTTTTTTCTTTTTTTTATACTGGGGATTCCCTTTTTTCCTTTTTTTTTCATCATCGTTAATTTTTTTAAACCCATTCTATAATATCTTAAGTTGGGTTTTAAATACAGTTTTATTCAAATTTAAAACCTTATTTAAAACAAAATACCTGAAATAAAATATAGTTTTTTTTTTTCCAAAATTTTTTAGGAAAAAAAGGGTTTTTTTAAAAAAATTTCATTTTTTTTCGCATTGAGAGGCCTTAATAAATTTTAACAAACCCCCCTATTCCAAAATCAACCATTTTAAAAATTTTGCTTAAATTCAGAAAAAGATTTAATTTTTTCCAGAATTGGGTTTTCCCTTAAAAAATTTTTGGAAAAACTTATTCTCAAGTTAACTCGGAATTTTTAAAAACCAAAAATATTCAAAAGTCAAAAAACCATTTATGCTTTTCTTTTTGACCTGGGGTTATTTCCCCGTATTTTTTTTTAACCCCTTTTAAATTTTTTTATTTTCTTCAAAAAATTGAATTTGGGAAAAATAGAAATTATTAGGGGAAAGGTTTTTTTGCCCAAAGTCTGCCATGGCCCCATATCATTTTTTTGAACAATTTTTAAGGGAAAAAAAAAAATTTTTTTTTAGAATTACAAAGGGGAATCAACAAATTTAAACAATTTTTCAGTTGGGAAAGGTTTTTCCCCCGTTTTTATAAAAAAAAATCTAACACCCCATTTTTTATGGTCTTTCTTTGGGGGCTTTCGATGACTGTAACAATAATAAAGGTAAGTCGTTTGATTAAATTTTGAAAATTTTCTATAAAATTAGGATAGTTATTCTACTTTGGCACAATCTTAAAGAAATGCATGCCTCGAATTGACACAGGAAACACGATCACGGAATAGTCAAAATGTTCGAATTTGCATCGGACATTGCATACTGAACTTTATTACTCAAGGCACATGATAGAAATAAGGCGTATGATAGGGCGTTTCATTTGAAAGTTAATCATTTCCATTAAATTAATAATAAATTAACTGAAATTTCACGAATTATTAGTAGTACTACCATGATTTGCTTTTCAGATTTGATTTCAATCATAAATATGTGTTTGTATGAGATAGAACATGCATTTGCTACACTCATTTGCTTTTAAATTTAAATTGTTTCAAGAGAGACAGTTATAAAAATATTTTGTTTTAATTGGCACATAATTTAAAAGTTTTCATTTTTTTCTCTTGTATTTATTGTGTTTATCAGAACCCATTTATTTATCTATAAAATCCGATTTCTATTTTACTTCATGCAAATCTAATATTATCCCTAAATATAATAATATACAATAAACAACAATACGCATTCGTTCTGTTATAGCTGACAAATATGCATGCGTTTTAGAAAAGAGTACACATAAACATTCATCAGTTCATAAGTGGTTATTAATCCAGCTCTTACTGTTGTTACTCACGTTCAGAAACTGTTCAACATAATAATGATAATAATATTTATGTCATAAAACGCTTTCACGTTTTGCATTCACAAATAACGGGTAGTTTTTTTTTTTTTTTTTTTTTTTTTTTGAAAGCCAACAGGTAACTTCGTTTATTGTCCCCCGTCATGGTAAAAATAGGGTCGGGGATCCATCCGCTATTTCACCTTACAAGTTTTCTAACAAACAATTATATATATACACAATATGACAAGGACACATAATTCTGTAAATTATAATTATAAGACTTCATGCGGCTATGAAATTATGACATGCTACATAATAATGCAACAAGATTAGTAGATATAATATATATAATCAAGTACACTCAAGTATTGTTTTCTTACTTATACAATGCATATGATAAAGATATATATTAATATATTAATATAAATTCACATCGATTGAAAAAAAACAACAACAAACAAAAAACAAACAAAAAATACAAATAAAAGAATACAACGTTGTTCGTATAGAGGCCTGTATGTATGTTTCTTATTTAGGTTGTCTAATTATATTTAAAAATCTTTTATGTTTGTTATAATTTTCTTATCGGTATTGTGATATAAAAATAAAGTTACTCATCCATCAAGGGATAATATTTGAATGAAATTTTGCCACAATTTATTAAAAGAAATCACATCTCCATTTTAAAAAAGCTATATATTCTTGATTTTTTAATTTTCTTTTTAAATATTAAAAACATATTTATATCAAGTAATTTTGACAATTTTCTTCTAATTTTGTTTTATAGACATAGTATTTTGCTAATAATGTTACAAAATTCAAAATAGAATGTTTTCCATAGTACGAAAAACAGTATGCCTTTCATGTCTAAATATCAAATTCGACAAAACACTTATCTCTAAGCCCAGTATTTCAATTCTAAAGAAACGTATTGGTAATACGTGGGCATTGATTAGAATAAATGTTCAAATCGTTTCTCTATCAATGTTACAATATGAACATAAATCATTATCTCTAATATCATTCGATGTAAAAATGTATTTGTCACAAGGAATTTTTTTGAATTAATCTTATACTGAAAATCTTTCATTTTATATCTTTCACAGTATTTAAAACTTGTACAATAATCTAAAAACTCCTTCTGTGAATAGGGTCCTACAGAATTTACCCATTTGTTAGGGAACACTTAGATTGTCAGCGTCAATAAGGATATCATAAAATAATCTGCAACCTTTTACTATTATGTATAACACATTTAAGATAGGGATTTAACGAAATGTTTTGCTTGTATAAAAAATACTTCATTTCTACTGTTCCTAATTTTTCTCTCCATAAAAAAGGGATGGAACTCAATGACTTGTTGAATATCTAAAAACGTTACCTTCTTTTCTTATAATATCTTTCAATTTTTGAATACTGCAAATATTGCCGTCATTGTCGTATAAATCAATAATAGATATTAATTATTGATGTATCCAATTGTTAAAAATGTAAAATTAGTGTTACGGAATCTAGTGTTAAACCATAATGGTGAATATAATATATCTTCGATACTTTCAATGCTCACTTTTTTGCAAAAGTTAGTCCATGTTTTCAACACTTGTTTCCAGAAAATATTTGAAAGTTCTTCAGATATAACTGATGCATAACCAGGACCAAGTTTTACTACTTTGGTTATATTTAAACGAGACAGGGTAACCCAAGATTCGCCATTTTTCGTTCAATAGACGTTTAATCCAACCTAACTTTAAACTGTTCATAAAGGCTCTAACATTTTACCATTTTAAAATACCACCTGCTTCTATATTTTATCTATAACTGATCTTTTAATTTTATCTGGACCTTTTTTCCATAAAAAACCGATATAATAATCTTTCTATTTGTTTAATGAAATCTTCTGAGGGATTTGGCAATGACATAAACAAATGTACAAATTTTGAAATAATCAAAGATTTTATAATTGTGACTCTTCCAAAAAGAAGTTAAATTACGCTTAGACCAAACATTAATTAATTTTTCACATTTATTAAGAATTTCATGCCCGTTTAAGTCCCAAATGTCCTTAACGTCTGCGGAAAATATTACTCCTAATATTTTTATTGGAGATTAAGACCAGTCTAAATCAAAGCTGTTGACATAATTTAGTATTTGAATTTCTTCTTGACCCTATCCAAAATGCCCTTGTTTTTTCGGTATTTATCTTTAAACCAGAAATAGCATAAAATTTATCAAGCGTGTTTAGGCAATGTTGTAATGATTCTCAGTTCCATCTAAAAACAACTGTGTGTCATCTGCATACTGACTTAACTTATATTCTTTATTATCAATCGATATTCCAGTTAATATTATTATTTTTCCTAATCATTGAACCCAAAACTTCCGCACATAAGATAAAGATATAAGGTGAAATTGGATCTCCCTGTCTAAGCCCACGCTTAACTTTAAAGAAATCTGATAAATGACCATTTTGTATGATACAGGTCTCTGACCATTTTGGAATAGATTATATCCATTTTTTGAAAGAGGGACCAACATTAAAATAATCTAAAAGTTTTCTGAATAAATTTCCAGAAAACTGAATCGAATGCTTGCTGAAAATCTATAGATAGTAAAAGACCTGGTATATCGTTTTGTTTGGTTTCAAAAAGAATATCATATATCAATCTGATATTTTCACTAATACACCTTCCTGAGATAAAACCTTTTTGATCTTGGCAAATAATGTTGTTTTAAAAACTCTTTTCAGTCTGTTTGCTATAGCAGCGGAAGCCATTTTATAAATTACATTTAAAAGTGTTATTGGGCGCCAATTCTTCATAAAAAATCTACTTTTATTCGGTTTAGGCAGACACGTTATAACACCTTTGTTTCTGAGTGACGGAATAAACTATCATTAAAGTAGCCAAAGTTAAGAGCTTTTAAAACAAAAATTGAGAGATCTTTCCAGAAAAATTTAAAAAATTCAACTGTAAAGCCATCTAAACCTGGACTTTTACCATTTTTCATGCTGTTTAAAGCAATATTTAACTCATCAATTGTCAATTCGCCCTCTAACATTTGAGAATCAAGTTCACTTAACTTATTTTCATTTTCCCCTATAATGTCTTTTATAGGAGTTTCATCTATATTTGAATTTTCTGTATATAATTTTTTCGTAATAATCTTTTTTGAAAATTTAGTATATCTTTCGTATTTCTTATTTCTTCATTATTTTCCATAACCAGTTTTGTTATTAATTTATTTTTGTAAAATTTCTGTTTTCAAGATTTAAAAAATAACTGCTAGGTTTTTTCTCCTAAATTTTCGTACCGGCATTTCGATCTTAACATCACTCCTTCTAACTTTGATTTCCGTAACGCTTCTAACTGAGATTTCTTTTCATTTAGTGCCGCCCAAGTTTCCTCACTCGAAGAATTGAGATTTTCGGATATTTGTTTTTCTAATGCTTGAATATTTATTTCTAAATCTTTTTCTAGTTTTTCTAATCGTTTTTTTTCTTTCTGCACTATATTTTATTGTTTCGCCTCTAAGAACAACTAAAAATGTTTCAAGAAAAAGTTGGGGGTTAATATCTAAATCTGGATCTGTATAGTTATCTTCAGTGTTATTTTCTGTTTTATGTAAATCCACTAGATTATGTAATGTATTCTTAACTAGATCAATATATGAGTTTTCGGTCAAAAGAGAGCAATTAAATTTCCAATAGCCTTTTCCCCTTTCATTTTCAAATAATTTAATTCTTAACAAAACACCTGAATGATCTGTTCTATACCCTGTAGTTATTTTACAATTAGTTACATAATTCATCATATCCTCATTTACAAGAAAAAAATCTAACCGTGATTGCTTTCTTGTCGGATTTTTTCTTTTCCAAGTATATTCTCTTTTATTGCCATTTAAAACACGCCAGACGTCTACATAATTGTAAGTATTTATAAGTTCTAAAATACTTTGTCTTGCTCGAGGGTTATTAATATTTGTGTAATTTTCATAATCTACTGAGGGGTTAATAACAAGATTCCAATCTCCGCAAATTATCACATTATCATTACCAATTTCAAATATTTTTTGTTTAATATTTTCAAAAAAAACCGGTTTATCATCATTTGGACCGTATAAATTAACGAGAGTAAGTCTGAAGTTCGGCATTAACATATCAAGAATAACATAGTTTCCATTTTCGTCACTGTATATATTTTCTACTTTTTGCTCAAAATTATTTCTAAACAAAATCATTACCCCTCTACTATTACGTTTATATGGGCTAAAATAGGCGTCATAACCCCATTCATTTTTAACAAAGGAACATAACTTTTCTTCAATGTGAACATCCTGCAGACATATAATATTATAATCTTTTTTCCTAAGATAATGAAAAATATCGCGACGTTTTTGAGTATTTCCCAGCCCTTGACAATTCTGAGAGTATATGGTTTAATCATCACCTATTGGGTAAAAGAAAAACACAATTTTCTATTAAACAACCTAAATAAAATAAGTAACTTAAAATTTGACGGCCGTTATATAAATTATAACAAGGCGGCATTTCTTATTAGATTATTGAGATGACGGAGAAAATAGTTTCAAGTTTCATTTAAAAAAAACGATCTTTTTACAAACTTACAAACAAACAAACGAACTGACATAACAAACATAACTACAAATATCATTTCACATACATGTACAAAAATCAAAACAAACAGAAAGAAAAAAACAAAACAAAAACCCCGAATAATACCAAAATACTACAAATAGTACTTTAAAACGTCAAAAAACAATGTACATGTATAAAACATTGTAAACAAAGTCCACATACATGCTGTCATTTAAACTTACATGTGCGTAAACAATATTATCTACATGTAACATTATAAATCACAATACGAGTACCTATGCACTATACACACGATATAAATAACTTTCTAGATATAGACTATATCATGTAAAATTTTGGTTTTTCTCTCCGATAAAAATAGATACCACGTGGAGGTAAACAGCTGATTTACCATACATTACATGTATCTTGTGTGTGTGTTTATAAACACTTGTGTGCTATACATGAGGAGAATATTAATAGATGCATAACACATAATGATATTGCAAAATTGAAAGAAGAAATTTTTAGATAATATTTAATTTAAACTTGGAATAAATTTGCAAGGACAATAAAGGTATTTACTTTTTAACACTCTATTTTATAATTTTACAGTTTTTTTATAAACGTATAGATCCTAGATTATTTATCACCTAGATAAGGTACTGTGTTGGAAAAATGTACATGTATATTTAGATAAATCTATCTTGCAATAAAAATAAATTTACACACGTACATATATGTATCTACAGATGATACATGGATATTATCCAGTAATGACTCTATTTATATTGTCTATGTTGATTTCCTGGAAATGTAAATCAAACAAACAAATCTTCTGAATATTTAAAAAAAATAATTACTGATCAAATAATTGTATGGTAGGTTACTGGACCACCATGAAACGTTCTATTGTTGTACTATAACAAACAATGCTATTTATTGATTTTACTTTATTACTATTTATGATTTGTTATTTACTATCTATGAATTGCTGTTTTTATCCATATTTGAATACACATAGACACTATACACTGTTCTTCATTTGATTTTTTTGATTAGACTTTTCTTGTTACCCACATGTCCTCTTTTCCTTTTCTAACTTGCAGATAAACATCCAAGCCTCTTTCTTGTATTCTTGTTTTCAGTTTTTCTCTTTGTCTTATGGTATAAGCAATTTTTGCAAGTCTTCCCCTTTCTCTCTTCATTATAACAGGTAGGTCTGTAAGGATTCTTTTCCTTTCCTGCCTCAGCACAGGAAGTAAAGACTTTGAGAGGACCAGGTCCCTATCACCAAAGGACAAAAATCTCACAATGATTGGGTTTGGACCATTTCCTTCAGTTGGGACTCTGTGTAGGTGTGTGAAGGACATATTTTGTACAGTGCCTTCTTCAAGTTCTAGTTTGTGTATAAAAAAGGACTTCATTTTTCTTTCAATGTTTTCATTTTGTTCCTCAGGGAAACCATAAAAAAGCAGGTTATATTTTCTGTCTTGTTTTTCTAACAGAAGCAATTTTTTGTCCATTTCATTGATTTTTTCAGACATGCTATTCATCTTAGACAAATCTTCCATTTTTTTGTTTTCCAGTTCTTTGTTTTGATATTCTAGGCATGTTTCCAAATCATTTACTTTTCTTTTCATTTCTATCACATCTTGTTTTGCCCCACCCACCTCTTTTTTCATTTCGCTCATTTCTCTTTTCAAAATATCGAACACATTTGTGAACTTTTGTTCTAGAGTATTCATTCTATCACAAATCTTTTTGTCAAACTCATTAAACATTTCTTTTATTTCTGATTTAAATTGATCAAAATCATTTACATAATGTTCTGATTGTTGACCTTTTTCTTTCTGTTTTTTCTTATCGCTTTCTTTATCTTTTTTTGAGCTTATATCCTGATCAAATGTTGCTGTGGTAGATTCTCTTCTTGTTGTCATTTTGTTCAAAGGCATTTTCTAATGATTCAATTCAATATTAATTCGATCTTTTTATATTTATTTGAGAACTGCACTTAGCGGGTGGGGTGCGTGGGTTGGGTGACTTTGTACACTTTTTTGGTCAAAGTTACTTGTTTGTCATATAACTGAAGTGTATAGATGCTTGTACAAAGAGACACATTTATTCACTTTAAACAACTTACTTAATGCATTTAGTTTGTAATGTTTATATGCATTTTAAAACATATTTTCTCCGCACGAAATTTTTCTTATGTTGACATGGGTGTGCTCGATTCACTCTCCTGGGAGAAAGTTGAAATAACGGGTAGTTTATGAATACAGCGGTTCTGATAACATTCAGTGAACATTGTAAATAATTGAAATGGGAGAACCGCGTAGGTTTTAGACAACATTAAGAACGTAAAGGAATTGCACTGCACCGTAAAATAATATGGAAGAGCTACGTATTTCTTTATGGTAAGTTCTCCAAATAAAATAAGATTTTGTTCTTTCAAAGTCCATGTGTTTCCCATTTTGTTCTAATCATGCTTTTTTAATTTCAAAATTGCACGATTACTTTGATAAAATTTTGAATTTTCCTTAAACCGGTGCTAGCTGCATGGACGGTAGATTGCAATTAACATCACCGTCCATGATCCAGCTCAATCTAACGAAACCTGCAATATTTTCAGTTTTGACGTGTTGGGCTTTCTGTAGGGTCTCTTTCTTGCCTCTATTTTATTTTGTACAGACATGTCGTCAACTACATAATGATTATCTGATAAGAAATTCGATTGACTTACATTTGTTATCGCGACAATAAAAAAACCCTCCTATTTATTTTTATTTTTATTTGGAGAACTTCCCAAATTATTAGCGTAGTTTATTTTTGCTCTTTACGGTCTTAAGTTTATTTATAACGAGGTTGTTACGGGTATATTATCCCATGAAACATTTTTGTCTTCTTGTTTTCACCCGCCACCGAATATTTAAACGGATACAACTGGAAGAATCAACGAATGTGATATAAATGAGCTCAGGAAATTGCCCGTAAGCCAATTAAGGACACTGCTTTTCTGGCCTGATATAGATACTTTATCTAGCACCGTTTGTCAAATAGACGGAATGAGAAGATACTAATTGTAAAAAGTCTTTCTCTAGCCCACGGATGTTTTGCTTCTAATGGAAAAGTTTGAGATATATTTTATCTGGAGGCATTTTCATAAAAACACAATTAGACACATAATTTAATACAATTTGTCTACTGAGGGGAAAAAAGCTAACCAGTGTTTTTAAAAATTAATGTAACACAACACCAGATATACCATTTAGAAAGAAAAGTGATCTAAACATTCTTAATGGGAACGGGAAGGAATTCAAATATATACCATTTTTAACCAATCCTATATTTCTTCATACAGTCATTTCGAAACATTTAAATGCACAGTATGCCTTAAAAATCCACGTTTAGACATGGTAAACATGTGATTCATAAAGTTTTGAAAATGAATTTAGAGCATATAAGATACTTATCAACTGAAGAAATTTGCGCTGAATTTGCAGTTATGCGTTGTAAAGGTAGCAAAATGTACACAAAGTAGTAT
Source organism: Ruditapes philippinarum (assembly GCF_026571515.1). Classification (NCBI taxonomy): domain Eukaryota; kingdom Metazoa; phylum Mollusca; class Bivalvia; order Venerida; family Veneridae; genus Ruditapes; species Ruditapes philippinarum. The sequence continues at coordinate 79,196 of NW_026865097.1, forward strand.
TTTGACTTCCATACAAAATACTCCTTCACTATGATTACATCCATGGCCAACAGAGCAAAAGAAATAAACAATAGTTCATCTATGTGGCAAATGAGTATTGTTCTGGAAACTGTTACAAGATACCAACAAAATAAGAGAAAGTTTTTGAGAAATAAAAACGATAGCATTTTTGAGGCATAATTGGCCTTTACACTTATGTTTCTGGACATATGAAACATAATTCATGATGTTTTGTTGATTATCGTTGCTATTGAGTAAACTTGTATTATTATTATTATTATTATTATTATTATGACTTAGTCATGAAGAATGAAAGAGAATGTCAAAAACATAACATATGAAACTCAAAATCGGCGATTACAGTAAAGCAATACCATCGGTAGTCAAGTATAGTAATGTGCAAGGAGGCAGCGTACCAACCAATATTAATAATTTAAAATTTAATGTTGAAACCGTTACACATTGACTGTCAACGATAAAGATATAAAATAATAAAGAATGTATATGAATAATTTTAACACGACGCTGAATACGGAAAAATATTCAATTTCTCAATTTAGTTTAAGTAACTATGAACCTTATTCTGAATTTATAAAAAGAAACACACATTTTTTATCTTCTATGTTTATGGTTACGTATTACAGCATACATGTTTTCTCCTAATTGTAATAGGTTTGATAATTCCATATATAACAATAAATTCTGTTGAAGAAATTGATAACGAAATGGTTGGGCATCTTAATCAGCTTATTGTACTGATAAATGATCTTAAATCTGTGTATACAAATATATATAAAAATATACGATCAGCAATTACTGACTATGACAAGACGGACACTATTAGAGCTCTTGTAATTATATCAAGATTATATATATTTATGTACAAAACCTACCATATCCTTATCGTTTGGAGAATTATTTGGGTATTATTTCAACTCTATTTTGTTTAAAATGATAAGACAATACTTCAACTTTTAAAAGAGTATCTGAAACGGAAAAGTGCTCTTTTTACAGGTAAAAGAAATGCGTCGTATCATTTTCATATTAACTTAATTTTGATCAATTTAGCATTTACTTTTCTCAAATTTATAGTAAAAAACTGTTACGTTTTGTAGATATGGTAACAATGTGAGTAAAGATGAACGTCTGAGAGCACTGTACCAAATTCAGACCCACCTGCAACACAGTTATAACGCAAATTCACCCTGTAGGACACCGACTTCGAACATGTATTAGTTTATAAAATTTTGATCTTATTGTGTTGATTATTATAATGAAATTATATACATTTTGTAAGCTTAAATTTGACAACAACAACGACGACAACAACAACAACAATAATAATAATAATAATAATAAAAATGTCATAAAACGCTTTCACTTTTTGTATTCACAAATAACGGGAATGTAATGAATACAGCGGTTCTGATGATTCTGTGAAAATTGTAAATCATTGAAATGGGAGAACCGCGTAGGTTTGAGACAACATTAAGAATCTAATATGTCGGAATGTACTTTTCCCATACACATTCTAATTACAAATACAAAGCGAAGCCTTTCTCACCAATTCTAATAGCTACAGTTTAATTTCGAAATCCACTTCAACATGATCCCCGAAGAGCACGAAAAAAATTGGCATTGTTGAAAATGGGCTATTATGTAAATTGGATGTTTCAGAATTACTCATAAAATAGAAATACCGCCGCTTTTTTCAGGGCATAATACCTTTTTCGACGTGCGGTGAATTAATTGCCCTCAAGTTAAGCGAACTTCAGAATGTGATAAAAGTACATATTAATAACATGTAGCAATTAAAACGTTTATCATAAGAAAGAAAGTTGTCCATTTCAAACTTATAATTATCATTATTAAGTTGTTCTCCAAATTTCATTTTGTCTTGCATTCTTATTGCCTTTACATTGTGACTTTGGGATCTTTCGATTTTTAGTTAAAGAAAATAAAATGAATTAATTATTGCAACGCGATTGCTAATCATAGTGCTCTTCTAATATCTATAGCATGCGTGTACGTTTAAATTATTAATGGCTTCATAACGTGTTAACACTTTCTGCAATACCTGCTTATATAGTAATTGCATAGCATTTAAATGTTGTACCTAAGACGGTGAAACTGGTATCAATTCGGAATGTTTAGCTGTACAATATAATGCGCGGTTAGAATTCACATTCCATGTGATATGATGAGACTTAGTGACTAATTACAATGCACTTGAACGACAAACCACTAATTCTCTTCATGCTATAAGAGAGGGAATTGATAAAACTGAGTTGAACTACATTTACAGGAGATGTATTTAAAATGACGTCATTAAGTTTATTGATGTGACATACGTATTTAGATGCATTTGTCATGCGTTGCACAACATGTTATAATGCACTCAACTTCGCTGTTTAAAAGCAAACATGGTTTAAAAGAGTGTTACAATTTATAAGTATGTACAAAGCAACCATGATCAGTACCAAGTCTAGTTGTGCATATTGTCAGCATTTTCGGTTCAATGATTTTTGTAAGAGTTATGGCCCTTTAATAATTTTTATTTTTAAAGTTTGTCCGGACTACTTCTCTTATACCACTAATGCAATTTCAATGAAACTTTACAGGATTAATCTGTAGCTCAAGTTCTTGCGCATATTGCACGGGTTTTCCGGTTGAATGATTTTTGGCCGAGTTATGGCCCTTTGATAAAAATGTTTTTTTCTGTGTGTTGCCAGATACACAAAAGCTTGTCTGCCCTACTCCTCATAAACTACTGGTGCAATTTCATCCAAACCTTACAGGAATGATCAGTACCAAGTCTAGTTGTGCACTGTCCGTCTGTCTGTCCGTCTGTCACAAAACTTGTCCCAACATGAAATTGGCCATCATGAGGCGACACATGTGATCACTGATCGTTCTTGTTAGACACTGTAAACATTTGATTCATAAAGTTTTAAAAATGAATTTAGAGCATATAAGATGCTTATCAACTGCAGAAAGTTGCGCTGAGTGTGCAGTAATGTGTTGTAAAGGTAGCAAAAGGTTTACAAAGTATTGTTTTGACTTCCATAAAAACAGAGCAAAAGAAGTCAACAATAGTTCGACAATGTGGCAAATGAGTATTCGAAACTGTTACGGGATACCAACAAAAAAGGGACAGTTTTTGAGAAATAAAATCGATAGCATTTTTTAGGCATAATTGGCCTTTACACTTGTTTCTGGACATATGAAACATAATTTAAGATGTTTTGTTGATTATCGTTGCTATTGAGTCAACTTGTATTATTATTATTATTATTATGACTTTGTCGTGGATAATGACAGAGAATGCCATAAACATAATATATGAGACTCAAGATCACCAAGGCAGCGCGGCGTTTACAGTAAAGCAATACAAGACCATCGGTAGCCAAGTTTGGTATTGTATTGAAGCGCAAGGGTCGTCAGCATACCAACCAATATTAACAATTTATAATTTAATGATGTCACTTTTACAAATTAAATGTCAACACGCAAGATATAAATATAAAGAAGGTATATGAATAACTTAAACACGGCACTGAATGCAGGATATTATTCGAGTTCGAAACCTAGATTCATTATCTATGAACCTACATGAATGTATAAAAAAAGAAAAACAATATTTCCTAAAATGATTTTTCTATGGTCACGTATTACAGCATACAAATATTCTCCTAATTTGTTATAGTTTTAACTTGTCCATCTGCAACTAACATGTATGTAAAGGTGCGGTTCATGTAAGGCAATTCATTATGTTGAAGAAATAGATGACGAAGAGGTTGAGTACCTTAACCAGCTTATTGTTCTGATAAATGATCTTCAATCTATGTATACAAATGTATATATAAGTATACGATCAGCAATTACCGACTACGAAACGACGGACGCTATTATATTAGAGCTCTTGTCATTCCATCAATAATATGTATATTTATGTACAAAATCTACCATATCCATACTGTTTGGGTTATTCTTTAGGTATTGTGTTTCACTCTTTTTTGTTTATTAATAAAATGATAAGAGACTTTGTCAGTATTTAAAAGATTGCAAGGGGTTTAACCTTAGAATGAAAATTTGCATTCCATAGGTAAAGAAGTGCATTGCATCATTTTCAAAGGAATTTGAATTCGATCAATTTAGCATTTAATCTTACTTTTTTCAAATTTATTGTAATTTTATCTTTTTGTGCACATTTTTAGAACGTTGAAGTACTTCTTAGAGTATCGTGCCAAAAAACGTACCCACCAATATCTTGCCACACAGTGCAAAAAGACGGGCACCCTGTTGAACACCGACCTTGAACGGGGCTGTAACGCCACATGTCATAATTTACAAATTTTAATCTTATTGCGTTGATTATTATAATGAAATTATATATCACTTTGTTAGCTAAGGTTTGACATAACAGCTGTAACAACAACAATAATAATAATAACAACAACAATAATAATAATAATAATAATAATAATAATAATAATAATAATAATAAACATGTCATAAAACGCTTTCACGTTTGCATTCACAAATAACGGGAAGGTAATAAATACAGCGTTTCTGATTCTGTGAGAAATGTAAATCATTGAAATGGGAGAACCGCGTAGGTTTGAAACAACATTAAGAATCAAATATGTCGGAATGTACTTTTCCCATACACATTGCTAATTACCAATACAAAGCGATGCCTTTCTCACCATTTCTAATAGCTACAGTTTAATTTCGAAATCCACTTCAACATGATCCCCGAAGAACACGCGAAAAATAGGCATTGTTGAAAATGGGCTATTATGTAAATTGGATGTTTCAGAATTACTCATAAAATAGAAATACCGCCGCTTTTTTTCAGGGCATAATACCCTTCTCGACGTGCGGTGAATTAATTGCAGCAAACTTAAGCGAACTTGATATTGTGATAAAAGTACATACTAATAACATGTAGCAATTTAAACGTTTATCATAAAAAGAAAATTGTCCAATTAAAATTTATAATTATCATTTAATAAATTGTTCTCGAAATTTTATATTGCCTTAAATTTTTACTGCCTTTAAATTGTGATTGTTAAAAGTTAAAGAAAATAAAATGAATTTATTATTGGAACGCGATTGCTAATCATAGTGCTCTGCATATACCTATAGCATGCATGTAAATTTCTAATTGTACGTTAGAAAAAATATTCATGACTTAATAACATGTAAACACCATCTTTTCTTAAAAAAACCTGCTTATCTGTAGTAATTACATATCATTTAAATGATACAAGTTTTCAGTTGTATTTAAGACTTTAGAAAACAGTTATTGATTTGACATGTTTTGCTGTAGAATATAATGCATGGTTGGATTTCACATGACATGTGATATGATGTCTTGGTGACTTATTACAATGCAGTTGAACAACAAACCACTATTTCCTTTCATGCTATAAGAAAGTGAATTTATAAAACTGAGTTGAACTACATTTACAGAAGATGTATTTAACATGATGTCATTTTTAAATTAGATAATTGATGTGACATCATACGTATTAAGATTCATTTGTTATTCTTTGCACGTCATGTTATAATGCACTAAACTTCGCTGTTTAAAAGCAAACATGATTTGAAAAGTGTTACAATTTATAAGTATGTACAAAACAACCTTTTTAATATTTTTATAGTTAAAGGCGAACATTTAAAAACACATTCTGATTAGTTAATTCATTCTAAATTTTGTGGATATCAATAACATATCAAAATTTTCTTCATTTGACTTGATCGTATCAATTTAACTTATTTTACTTGTTACACAAGAAATGCTGCTTCCAATGCGTACAACTTCGTTTTTTTTCCAAATAGTCAACATAGCCACCGCTTTTAATATGAAATAAGCAAAGATAAGCACCAGCGTGATTATTTGTGAAAATGTGTAAATGTGGAACAGAACAGAACATATAATTTGTTCAGATTTGCATATAGTACATAATCTTAAGTATACAAATCGATAAACATATTTATTAACCCGATATACAATATCAAAAGGCTAATGTTTTGCAGTAATTTTAGAAATTTGGTACAACACAATTTATCATACATGAGGAGATGGATCATCGTTTGCTAGTTATCTTTCAATAGTAAATGTTGAATATGGCGTATGTCTAACGGATCAACTATCGTATTACCTATCAAAATGTCATACATTTCACAACTCCCAAGTTAATAAACTTAAACGTGTTTTGATTTTGTTTGACATTTTATTATACCATAAACCGTATTTTTACTATCTGGTAGACACATTCAAGGTATATCATAACCCTTTAAATATACGTTTCACTCATGAAGAATAAAACTAAATCATAAAATCATTGCATGTCTGTTTTCAATTTTCTTCTCAAGGTTTATGTCTAAAAATAATTCTATGTCAGTAAACACTTCCCATGTGCCCACTTTATTTCTTTTTTATGACTCAGGATTCCCTTTTTTCCTTTTTTTGTTCTCATCATCGCTTAATCTCTTCTTAATACCATTCTATAATATCGGTTTAAGTTAGGATTTATACATGTTTTATTCCAAATTAAAACCAAATTCCATTGAATAGATACAAATATATGTGCTCTAGGAAAATGAACTATACACGCTTTGTTGGTTGTTTTTTCCCCAAAAGTGAATTTCTGATTGAAATTGAAAGTAATGTGTTTTTTTAATATTATTAATTATTTTACCTATGTTCTTATTATCGTCATTAGAGAGTTAATTTAGTACACAACCTAACTGAGTAATTTTGAGGATCTTAAAGCCCTATCTATTCTCAAAATCAACCCATTTAAACTAGTTTTGGCTTCAAATGATGCAGAAGAAATGATTACGAGATTCTTTTCTCATGTGAAATACGCGATTCTCCTCTATAAATTATTTTAAGGAAAAGACTTATTGCAAGTGGATCCGAAGTATGTCCGTAACAAATCGGAAAGGTTTCAGAACTGACAGGCCCAAAACACTACTTCAACAGTCAACAAACATTGTATGTACTTGAATCAATCACAAGTATTGGACTACTGGTGATATTTTTCCCTGCGTATTTTTAAAACTTAATCCATAGTTACAAAGGTTCTTGACTCTTCATTCAGTTACATATAAATAATGATGTTGCCGAGAATTCATTAGAAATTATCAGGAAAGTGTTCTTTTGCTCTTTTATCTTAGACTACCACTTATATCGTCTGTTCTTTGGTGATTTCAATGACTGTAGACAATAATAAAGGTAAGTCGATGATTGAATAGGTTGACAGATTTCTATAAAATTAAGTGATTGTTATTCTACTTCGGCACAATCTTAAAGAAATTCATGCCTTGAATTGACACAAGAAACATAATCACGGAATGGTCAAAATGTTCGAATTTGCATTGGACGTCGCCTACTGAACTTTATTACTCAAGCACATGATGGTAACAAGGCGTATGATAGGACTTTGCATTTGAAAGTTAATTATTTCCATTAAATAAATAATGAATTCAATGAGTTCTTATTAAAATCATTAGTAGTACTGCCATGACTTCCTTTTCACATTTGATTTCAATCATCAATATGTGGGAGTATGAGATAGAACATGCATTTGCTACACTCATTTGCTTTTAAATTTAAATTGATTTAAGAGAGGGTGTTATAAAAATATTTCATTTTAATTGGCACCTAATTTAAGAGTTTTCGTTTTTTTCTCTTGTATTTATTGTGTTTATCAATTCCATTTATTTATCTATAAAATCCGATTTCTGTTTTAAATCATGAAAATCTAATATTATCCCTAAATATAATAATATACAATAAACAACAATACACATTTGTTCTGTTATATCTGAAAATAACGCATGCGTTATAGAAAAGGGTATACATAACCATTTATCATTTCATAAGTGGTTATTAATCAAGCTCTTACTGTTGTTACTCACTTTCAAAGACTGTGACAACATAATAATGATTAAAATAATGTCATAAAACGCTTTCACATATAACGGTTATTTTTACAGCGGTTCTGATAACATTCTGTGAAAATTATAAATCATTGAAATGGAAAATCCATGTAGGTTAAAGACAACATAAAGACTCTATTATATCGGAATGTACTTTTCTTAAATGACTTTTTGCGGATATCAAATAACACATATTTCTTTTTTTTCGACCTAATCGTGTCCATTTATCTTATTGTTTATTGTGAAAAATGCTGCTTAAATGTACTTCGACAATTTGTTCAAATAGTGAACAGAACTGTTTTATCAACCGTTTTATCAAAAATAAGCAAAGGTAGGCATCTTTGTGTGTCTTTGTTTTTTTTGTGTTTTTTTTTTTTTGTTTTGTTTTTTTTTTGTTGTTGTTGTTTTTTGTTGTTTTTTTTTATTTTAGAAAATATTCATGTTTCACAGAACAGATGGTTCATTCAGATGTGCACATAGTAAATCATCTAGTATATACATGTAGATATATATAATTCAACGTGAGATACGATACAATAGAAAAAGACTAATGTTTTGCATTAATGTTAAATATTTGTTACAAAATATTCATCATACATACGAGATTGATCATTGTTTACTAGTTATTTTCTATATTTAATGCAGAAAACGGGGTATGTCTAAAGGATCAACTATCGTATTACCTATCAAAATTTCATACATTTCAAAACTCCCAAAACTCTTAAAAACGTGTTTGGTTTTTGTTTGACATTTCAATATACCATAAACCGTATATTTACTATGTAGTAGACACGTTCAAAGTATATCATAATCCCTTTGATCTTTTCACTCAATAAGTTTAAAACGAAATCATAAAAAATCATTTCATGTCTGTTTTCAATTTTCTTCTCAAAGTTTATGTCTCAAAGATTCTTAGCCATGAAAACTTTACAGTAAACGCCTCTCACGTGTCTACTTCATTTCTTTTTATTACTCCTAATTCCCTTTCTTCTCTTCTATTCCCATAAGCGGTTAATCTTATCATGATATCCTTCTAAAATTTCATGTTAAATATCTGGGAAAAAATGATCCCTCGGAAGCATTTAAAACAGCAAAACTATATGGAAATTGCTGACTCGGTTTGATTAAGTCTGTACATAAGGCGTAATGAAAAATTGCAACATCCCTCACGCCCCAAGCACAGGCTCGAGTGATACTCAATTATCAAGACTTTCTACTCAATGATCCCGAGGGACCAGAAACAATATCACAAAAATGAAGTGAAATACAGGACATTTTTTAAAGACTGCCATAGTGCGCTTGATACCTGCTGCTATGATTTATTACTATCTGGAAAGATGTTTTATTTCAAATTCAAAGCAAATGTATATATATACAAATATTTGTGCACTAAGAAAATGAAGTACACAAAACGCCGCTTCGTCGGTCATTCGTATTTTCTCCAAAAAAAGTTAGTCTGAGTGGAATTTATATGTTTATTTATTTGAATATAAATACTTGTTTTTACCTATGTTCTAATTATCACCAATACATAGTTAATGTTACCGCACACCTCTACACGTTTATGTTGATTCACTTTTGAAAATTTACAGTCCTATTTATTCTCAAAATCAACTCTCTTACAAATAATTATGGTTTAAAAATGATACTGAATAGATACATTTCATAGCTGAAATACAGGATTTATGTCTATAGATTATTTTCTGAAAAACAGAAATAAAAAAAAGTATTTTGGACGTATGCTAAAATCATCGATTGTGAGAGTATTCTAAGTATACATGTACTGTAACATATCGGAAAGGTTTCTGGAGAGACGGGCCCACACCACTTCTTTGACATTCAACGTACATTGTATGTACTGGAATCAATCACAGTAAAGTATAGACCAGTACTTCTGCGCATACAGTCACTAAATATTTTCCCCGACGCATTTTTAAATTTTAATCCATAGTCTCTTAGATTTTCGTTACATTTATTTTTATGTTGCCAAGAATTGATAAGAAATTATCAGTAAACTGTTCTTTAGCTCGGGAGACTGCCATGCCTTATCATCAGTGCTACTGGAACCAGATTTACCAAGAAAAATAAATGTTTTATTTTTCTTGTTTGACAAATGGGAATGTCAATTCTCCAGCTATATGTTAGTTGCCACCTGTTTAAATAATGTTGAAAATGTTATAAAAATATCTACCACTTATATCTTCTTTTCTTTTGAGCTTTCAATAATTGTCGACAATTATAAAGGTATGCCGTTGATTGAATAAATTAAAAGGTCTTTCCTTTGCTATTTATTCTAATTCGGCCAAAGTCTTGATGACATGCATGTCTTAAATTTCAACATAAAGAGATCAAGGAATAATCAATATGTAAGTAATTATATCGGACATTGCAAATCATATTGAACTTTCTTATTTAAGCGCACGATGTAAATAAAGGCGTGTGATAGTGCGTTTCATCTAAATCTTAACATAACTCGTGCTTATAGGGCCATTAATAAATGATTAACTTAATATATTGAATCATTTAAGAATTACAAATACCATAATTGGTCGGAGATTTTCTTGTTTGTTTTGCGTCATCAATGTTCAATGATCAATGTGTAAGCATGCGATGAAAAATGTATATTCTATACTCTTTTGCTTTGAAATTTATATTGTTTTTTGAATTACAATTGTGTTGCAGAGGAGAACAAATAGCTTTCACAAAAATAATTGCATTATGTACAGATTCTAAAGTATTTCGTTTTTATAGGCAGGTAAGTAAATACTTCTTCAATTTTTCTGTATGTTTTGTGTTCATCTATTCCATTATAAATGATTAGATATGTCACGGAACTAAAATGTCCCGGTTGAATGATATTGTAAACTAGCTGGCGAATAACAACCAGTAACGTGTCCATCTGTTTGACACTTTCCGCCTTGTCAATCAACTTTCAAAGAAATACCAATAGTGTAATATAATGTAAAACATAGGTAATAAAAATCATATTAAACTCTCTGCTTTTTCAATTTAAGTTACTGATGAAAAAAGTCGTCTCATGATACCTTGAACAGAGGACTTTTGTATGCGCCTTTTGGTCATCGAATTATTAGTCCCGTCTTTTCGTATATATGCCATACATATCAATTCACGTTTTAAGTACTCTGGGTGACATAACTTGAAATTACGTCTTTTTAAACCTTTAAGTATGCTTAAAGGTAGTCTTTTGTAATTGCGTTTTTGTCCTGCCCTACGCAGAATGCGCATGCACGAAATGCAACACCCGTTACTATGGAAAAATGTGTACTGTAAAAAGGTCTGAACATACACGATGCAAAATAAAACACTAACAACAACATCAAAACAATATTTGTTTCCAGCATTAGTAGATCTTTTCATAAAATCTAATAAAATATTGTATACAGTACAAAACTAATTAATCTAAAAGTCCAAGATTCAGAGAAAAAGAAGAGAAACATATCAAATATATTTTAACTGATATGTTCATTTAATGCAACTTCCTTTTTATTAGATTATCTGTTTCGAAAAAAAGTCGAGAGTATGATCGTTGTTGTCGTGCAAACACTTCTGTTTAGCACATTTTTGAAACATTCTAAAAGTAATCAACATGAAACTTGAAATACTTGCTTACCATAACAAAGTGTACGAGGTATGATCAAAAAGTTTTATGCCCGATATACTTCTAGCCACTACACCGACATTAACACACGATACGTCGAAACTGACATCTTATTAAAGATTTCTAACCGAGTTGCACGCGGTTTTTACACAGATTACGTAACATAAAACACATTTGGATCAGTAAAGAGGTGTTTCATTTAGACCAAATGGAGAAAGTTGAAATCAGAGCCGTCATTAAGTACCTCTGTAAGAAAGGGATGTCCCCAAAGGAAACCCATGAAGACTTCATGGATACACTTCGGAAGGAGTCCCCTTCCTGTAGCACTGTGAAAAAATGCTGTTGAATATAAGAGGGACAGGGAGAACATTGGAGATGATGAGCGGCCTGGGCGGCCAAAATGGACCACAAACGATGAAACTGCCGAAGCTATGCACAGTCTGGTCATGTGCGACAGAAGGGGAGACCTGCGACGCATTGCTAGGGAAGTGGGTATAAGTTAAGCTTTGGTTCAGTTCAGGCAATTCATACTGATGTCTATGGCATATCAAATTTTTTGCGCTAGATAGGTCCCCATTTTTTTTACCTAGAATAGCAACAACAACTAAATGCAACAATACCAAAAATGTAACATAAAATGTTTTAATATATAACGAACAAGAGCCGGGGTGATGCTCCCCGAATAGATTTTGAACACAGGAAGGTATACCTTTTTTAGTGTCAGAGTTATGTCACAGACAAAGTTCAAAATGTTAAACAAGGTAACGACCCAAATGTTGCGCGTGACACTTCTTCTCAATTTGTTGATCATTTCTGTGAAATAGTTGTGAAATCCGACTTCAAATAACAAAGTTATGGGCCGGACAAGAATTCGGGACGAACGTATGGACGAACGGACGGACAACTCGGCGACTATACGCTCCCCCCGATTTTTTCGGGGAGCATAAAAAGTAGTTTCAAAATTAAAGTCAATGTGCAATAGTTCATTCTCTTTAAAAAATTACAAAATAAATAAAAACGACTTTTAAAGTTTCATTATTTACACATTGAAGTTATCTATGATACTGATAAGAACTAGAAACATTTACGATCTTAGACTTGTTTTTAGCATAAATACCTAACTAAAAAGCATCCCCATTGAACGTTCACAACGGCAAATGTGAAAACAATGCGGGCTTGAAGTGATTGAGCCTAAAGTCTCGGCAGGTAAGATGAAATCCTATTTACACATTCATTTCCGTTCAGAAATCGTCGTGATAACGAATGCTAATATGAAGGTGTTGTAAAGTAATCGGGATTGAAGTTTCATAGCACTTCAAAGTACGATAACAATAAAACCGAAGATGAATGTACGGTCTATCGAAAACTTCATCATACTTTTGTCAAAGACATAACATTCTTTTATCATTTTATTAAAGTTGTTAGATCACCTCCTACTCGTATTATCAACGTTTGATAATGGTGATAACTGGCGCACAAGGACGGTTTAGCAATGCTTATGTAAGATATTTGATAATGATGTTTTAAAGTCTTATATATCTATCTACTTAAGGACTATTACATTCCCAGACACATTCAGATAAAATCAGAATGTATTTTTATGGATATTGTGGTCAAAGGATTTCATTCTGAGACAATTTTATATGCAATTATATCACTGAAATTTTTATATCTTTCACACCTGCTCTCGTGCAAGAAATGTAATTATCGGAAACATGTTATTAATAATCACAACATTCATCGGAAGCATGCACAATTAACTACATTTGAATTACCATAATAGAACGAGTGCAAATGTTTTTATCATACTTGAAGTAATAATTAGTCCTTTCTAACTTGACATGGTTAGGTTGCTCTTAGTTCACAGTTAGATACATGTAGTTTTCAATATAATGTTGCATTTTTTATACAGAAATTTATTTAAATTTAGTAAATTTTATCTGAATATGTCTAATTTAAATAATTGAATGTATAAACTATGAGAAGTACGATGAAATAACATTGCATGTTAACCAGAATTTTTGAAGTTACTATGTAAGTCGCTGAGAGCCATGGTATTTTTTATTTTCGTTTGGTGTTGCCATTTCTACGTATTTCGCGAGCTTGGGATTTTATGTTTACAAATATTAAGAATAGAAAACATATTGGTTGAGTAATGGGCTATTTTAAACAGTTGTTTCTTTTTTGGTCTCACGACGACGACGACAACGCCGCCGACACCGCAACGATCATAGTATATCGACTGTATTTTCAAAATAGACAGTAAAAGATATTTGTGAGATAAAAAATGAAAAATGTCAGGTACATAAAAATAACATAGATTAAATACAAACACTTTAATTGTCTGGTGATAATGTCTTAATAGATTATTATCTATCTGAAAATATAATTGCTGGTTTGAGTTTAAGATTAAAAAAAAAAGGTTTTTATATTGGCGTACTCTTTTATATCTGTAAAGCCGTTAAAGTCGCTGAAGTAATACGGAAAAAAGAATTAATTGATTACAGATCCGATTTTCTGTATACTAACTCTTTTAAACAGTTTAAATAGATTCATATTTAAAAAAAAACATGTTGTTGAGCAATTGCTTCAAAAAAAACAAAAAAACAAAAACCGTTTAATTTATTTCACAATTGAAATGATGTTCACTCGTGTCCAATGTTATTACTTGTATCAATTTTATTACAATTTATCAGTGTCAAAGAATGCATTTGTACTTTCCAAATAACACCAGATGAATTTAGACGTTCATGTGATACAAATTTATTGCTTCAGTTCTGGAAAATATTTGAATAGAAAAGCAAGCTTACCCTTAAAATATTGAGTTTGTTTAGAGAAAAACGTATCCGGAGTATAAGACCAAAACAAACATATTGTACAAAAAAACAGAATGACAGACATAATTAACAAAAGGATTCATTAACTGTTTGTGAATAAAACGCAGGCGTTAAGTATAATGCTCTACATAAGATTGGTAAACGTATTGAGAAAACCATAGCATCAAAGTATGTCCGAATTAAAATCACGTCTGAGTATGCGCATTCATTCCCTGCGGTCTGGAGACCGCAGGGTATTGGTACGCGTTTAACTTTTGAGGCATGGAGGAGCACGTGACCTGTTTTCGGTACATGGAGGAGCATGTGATCTGTAAACCGTACATGATTGGTTAATTGACCTTTTCGAAATCCTAGCTAAATACCGTTTGCCGGTACGTTACGGATTTACCTGTAGGGAATTAGTCCGAATTACCCCTAATTAAGAACAAAAAACTATTACGTGATTTTTCTAATTTTCTATAATTATTTTACCGTTTAAGGTGGAAAAACTTGAATGATGTGTTTGAAAATTATCAATGTTTCTTTAATATCTATCTCAAATTTTACAAACAATAAATTGTTTATATACTGAAAATCTACAAGGTTAAAATATTCGTAGTGGCATCTGCCATAATAAATAGAGATATTTTCTGCGTAAAACTTGTGTGTTTACTTTATTTAATTTTTTGCTCGGAATTATAAATAAAATGGTAGGCCTATTTAATCATTTTCTTAAAAAGAAATAATTGTTTTATGTTCGACCTTCTCCGGCCTTCAACGGTCATCAGTTTCCAAATACCTAGCTTCTTCTAAATTGATCGTTTATTCAATTGTCAACAATATTCTTGATACAAACGTTTATTTATCCCCCCCCCCCAAAAAAAAAATAATGTTGAAAATAGTTAAATGAAATATCTTTATATCATTAAAATGTTCACCGCAGGAAACCATTTTACTTGTTACACCCTTTTCAACGTTTTATATAAAATTCTACAGAAGCAAGGTCTAGAGCAATTGATAAACGTTAATATTAACCGCTGCTTTCCGGACTTTGCTCTTAGAAAACCCAACATATAAATATTCAAAACAATTCTTTAAAGGAAATGATATATGCTCATTATTCCAGTCTTATACCAATGCGAATTACCGGCTTAGGAATACGTGGTTTTGCATCGAAGAAGAAATAATGATGATATGATTTGACAATCTAACAATCTATTTCAGTCAGAGTGGCGCTGTTGAAACCCAAAGTACAGAAGTAAAACAATTGAGCTATTCATATGTTTCCTTTAATGGAAAGAATCTTAAGTTAAGAAACAACAGATTTAATTTATTTGAAAGACAACAGATTTAATTTATTTGAAAGAAAACAGCTATCTATTCCATTTAGCAACAGTTGTGCTGGTTACTTGCAGGGACTGATAAGTTGTGCCGGTTACTTGCGGGGACTGTTAAGTTGTGCCGGTTATTTTTGGGGACTGAAAAGTTTTGTCAGTTACTCGCGGGGACAGGTTAGTTGTGTCGGTTACTTGCGGGGACTGATAAGTTGTGTCAGTTACTTCCGTGCAGGGACTGATAAGTGGTGCTGGTTTCTTGCGGGGATAGATACGTTGTGTCGGTTACTTGCGGGGACAGATAAGTCGGGTCGGTTATTTGCAGGGACGGATAAGTTGTGTTAGTTACTTGCATGGACTGATAAGATGTGCCGGTTACTTGCGGGGACTGATGAGTTGTGCTGGTTGATTGTGGGGACTGTTCAGTTGTACCAGTTACTTGCGGGGAACGATAAGTTCTGCCGGTTACTTGTTGGGACTGATAATTTGTTTTAGTTACATGCGGGGACTGATATTTTGTGCCGGTTACTTGCGGGGACTGATTAGTTGTGTCGGTTACTTGCGAGGACTGATAGGTTGTGTCGGTTACTTAGGGTGACTGGTTAGTTATGCCGATTACTTGTGGGGACTGGTAAGTCGTGTCGTTTCCTTGCGGGGACTGATAAGTTGTCCACGAAAGCGTGTAAGGTCGACAGAAATATGACCACTGATGTGTTAAAACGGGCGTAAAAATCAGCACAAAAATAAGAATCAGCTACCAAAATTGACTCCTCATACATAAAAGAAAAATGGCAAAACAAGCCAATCAAGCATTAAAAATTATTACCTTTTTATAAATATACTCATTTAACCATATTTAACGTTTTTATTTCTTTAGTAATTTTCACAGAGTTAGTGTTATTTAGCAATAGAGCGAATAGAAGATACACTGTGAAAGGTAAGCATGGTCATGCTTGTTAAATAAACAAACAAATCATGCATATAATTAAAATAAACGATGACACTAGCAGTAATATACAAAGAGTATATAAGCCACTGCTATAAAATAAATTTTGGACATCTTTAATTTCAGCTTAAAATTCAAGTTTGCAGGACTTGTCTGCTACAAAAAGCCTGTATCCTTGTATTTGTCAAATTTTACACTGAAAACGGTCATTTGGAAAACAGACCTAATTGTCCGACAATATATATTACAATATCAACAACATAACTGTTAAGATTCGATTCATTACGTCATGTTAATGACACAATGTTTAAATCTAAAAAATGTTACAAAGATTTTAACATACATTCTTTTTTCCTGTTTGAAACGATTTAAAAAAAAAGATGTAACATGACCCGCCTTTCATTGTTCATTAATCACAAAAAGAATGTAGTTTTTAAAATGTTTTATGTTATATCATATGCTAGAAGGTCTAGTGGATACTAGAACATTTATATAATCTTACAATATATCTGTCTGAAAGCTTTAACACTATAAACGTCCATTATACTTATTCATTTTACACATAAAAGTTCTTTCGTTTAAGCTAATATTTTGATTGCGAATTGACAAGCAGATTAAAGTGAAGTACGAAGTAACTCAGCGTAAAGATTGCTCACAAATATCCGCTGACATGTTAAAAGATTATCCGACTGAGTATGTATGTCAGATTATGATAGTAATTGATAATACTGGTGAACATTGCCGAATTCTCAGACACGTTTATGTTTTATCGGTGACTTGAGTCTGCCAATCTTTCAGGTCAACATATAAAATACGTACGAAAATTATCTGCTAAAGTCATAACGATAAAAAAAGATTTAAAATAAATGCATTTAAAGCGAAGATTAAAAGAAGTACGAAGTAACTCGTTGTTAAGTTGTTCACAAATATTCGCTGACATGAATGTTTAAAGATTATGACTGTTAAAGATTACCTGACTGAGTATGTATGTCAGATTATAAGAGTAATTGATCATACTGGTGGATATTGTCGAATTCTCTGACACGTTTATGTCTTATCGGTGACTTCAGTCTGCCAATCTATTAACGTCTCGTCCTTTCAAGCCAACATACGTTCAAATTGTATCTATGATTATATATAGGCTTTTTGACCTCAGTGAAGATCCATAAACTAATTTCATTATGTCAGTATAATTTGATTTCATGACCTTTAATGTTTTTGAAAGAAATTCGTTTCTGTTTGCATAAAAGACTGCACTTTAATAACAGTGCAATACATTTGTCTCGATGTGATATATGATCACAACTATTATGCAATATAAAGAAATTGAATTGATGACGTAAATGAGTTTGATGGTATCAACGTAGACAATAGTTGGCATTTGTCTCAAAAGAACTGTATATTTTGTTCAAATATAAATGAATAGATATATGAACCTTTCAACTTATCAATATCTTTTGTAAAGAAATTCGTTACAGACTGCAAACAATACTTTTGTCTAGACGTGATATATGTAGTCAACTAGTATGCAATATAAATACATGTAATTGATGACGTAAATGATTTTGATTGTTACAGCTTAAGAAATAGCTAACATGTGTCTCAAAAGAACAGTGTATTTTGTCAAATATAAAATGAAAAGGTACGTGAACCTTTCAACTTATCAGGATCTTTGAACCAACGTGTAAGGAATAAACAATATAAACAGTTGACTGAAAGAAGTTGGATTCTAACTGATATTATTTCCACGACACATGTTCGCAAGAACATAATGCCTTTTGTATTCTTTAAAATCAATGTTTTGTTATATTGTTACATTATTATGTTATATTATATGTTACTTTTTGCAATATCAGATCACTTTATTCTTTTCAAAACTCCTTTTACTTGACATGGTAACGCATTTGCTTACAGTAGAAAGCGCAAGGATATCAACAATAATTATTATACTTTTTGTTTTGTTTTTCAAAACAAAAATCTGGAAACAAAGTGATACCTCGGAAGCATTAATCACAAATAAATTACAAAAACATTGCAGACTCGGTTTGATTGAGTCTGTACATGAAGGATAATGAATACGTGCTACATCCCTCACGCCCCTTAGCACCGGCTTGGGTGGGACTTAAATCTCAACACTTAATAGTGCTGGCATCAATGATCCTGAAGGACCAGAAAAATAAAATATAACAATAATAATAATAAATAAAACATACACCACGTCTCTTTTAGATGCACAGCCGATGTAAAACATAGTTGCTTTGCATGATATCATTGTTTCTTAGCCATAAAATGGTTGTTATGTATTTCATATATAACATATATATTCCATTATGTATAGTATATATATAGTCTTCGTCTCGATATCTATTTGTTAATATTTACAATTGTGTCGAATAAAATTGTATAAACATGTTTAACCTTTATTGTTTCTTTTACAATGTTGAATACTGCTAAAACAGTTAGTAATGTTCATGTTTTTTTTCTTGTTTTTAAAGTTTAAAATGAAATCATATCAGTGAGGTTAATAACATGGCTCTATCAAATAGTTTTCTTAAAATGGAAAGCGTTGAATTATTTTGCTAAATGCTAGCTATATTAGAATTTTAAATTTCTTTGAATTATCATGCAGTTATAATTCCCACATGTTAGTCAGAATATCCATGAATACATTATTTATGATAATAGAGTATATGATATTGGTCTCATCATTGGCCTCTGCTTGGTTGTGGTGTGTGATTGTCTTGATCATTTAATGTTGGACGTATAATCATGACGAGTTCCTCTCTGAAATTTCTTCTTGGTGTCGGCCACTGCTTTGTGGCTCTTGTACGCGATTGTTCCTAGGTGACAGTTGCTATTTGTTTTGTTTTATGTCTCTTTTTTAAATGTAGATATATGTAAATATTTAAAGAACGATGAAACTAAAACAAAACTAATGTCGGATACCATCGTTTGATTAACATGTTACATGTAATCAACCGTGGGAATATCAAATTGCATCAATGTACAGCAACAGGTGTTTTAAATATCGACCAATGAAAACGTTTTCAGCAAAATTTACATGCTTCGACAGCAAAGGTAAATAACTATCAGAAACAAAATAGCAGTGTCCATGGTGTAAATCGGTTTTCATCTGCCTTGTCAATTTAAAAGGCAAAACTATCCCCGAACTACATTATTCCACAAGCAGAGAACACATCTGTAATAATATTTTAGAACGAACGTTTTGATTGGTTTTAATCGCCTAATGCAATCGTTAGGCAATCAATGAAAAAGCCGTCTTTGACACGCCTCTTTCGACCGGATATCGGCGATAAATCACACGGCTGATAAATGTTAATGGTTCGGCCGTGGGTATCTGACAATGAAACAAAACATGAGTTAATTTACAGGAATTATCATTGTGATTTACCGAATCAAAGAATCAAACATGTCATAGATTACACTTTCAGACTCCGAGGAAATAGACACACAAAAACGGAACAGAGCCTTGTTTCTGACTTGATGGCTTAACATTAAAGCATGTATTTATTTCTTACCTACGTACAGCAGTGTACGACTCATTTTATCCGCTTATCAACTACATCATATTATAAACGTCCTCCAACATAATTTTTACTTCACTATTAAAAATGGCAAAAAAGCATTACTTTTTTAGTAAAATGTTGAAAGATAGATTGATAAGACATTTACAGAAAGTACTTTGACCGATAAAAATGAAAAAGAAAAAAAAACAAATTTAAATGTCAGTTTCGTATTATTAGTATTACATTTTGTACCATTATTATTTTTATGTAACTTATCAGTTTCCCTATCATTTAAATGATAATAATAATGATAATGTCTTGAAAACAAAAACGCAGCCGTTAATGAATAAGGACATACAAAAACTCATGTTTATTACACGTATAAATATAATAGCGCAACAATGTCTGGACTAGACTTATACATAAATCAAATCTTCAGACTGTCATTTTCTTAACAATAGTCATGAAAAGAAATAAAACATAGTGTGTATATACATTCAACTGAAGAAATACGATAGCGTCATTTTGTCTATAGCTTATTGTGCCATTGTCAAACAGTATCATCATAATATCTTCTTGTTGTAACGAAAATATTTAAAACAAACTGAAAATAACCGTTTATGGGCGTCCATAGCAGACTGTTTTAAGTCGCATATTTTAATTATTGAGTTGTCATATATTTACGGCCAATTGACCTAAACGGCATTTCTAGATAAATCCTAGAGTAAAGGTCTTAAAAATTGTAATATTTTTTATAAGTTATATGTAATTTTTTAAAGTGCTCTTGGTTCTATGTTTAATAATACACATGTGGCTGGTATGGTTTTTTCCGTTTTATGAATAGCAAAGAAAAAAATGGCATAGCATTTATTTTGTCATGGTTTGTTTACCAATTTTTAACAATCATGATTATAAAATCATATAAACCTGTTTGTGTTGGTTAGCATCTCAATGTTGGTATATATTGTAACCTTGTCATATTGTTTTGATGAAATTTGTGGACCAGTTAAACGGATTTGTAATATATTAGAATATTTAAAGAGACATGAAAACTGTTTTTCAGCTTTATGCAACAGATTGTTATCTGTAATTAATTGGTGTTTATCACGCATTTAGAGTATTGTAATGTAATGGCAACTAGCCGTATTAAAGGCACATTTTCTTTTCACTTTAATCTGAATTGCATGCTGATTTGCTAAAATATTTCACTGTAAAAATGACTTTATTATCAAGAGTTTAATTTTCTTATTATCTCGATAAATATAACAATGATAAACAAATATTATGAGTACATGTTATTGTTAATATCAAATGAATCATTTGAAGGTAACAAAATCAAAATAATGTCATATAATGCTATGCATTAACAGCATTTTGGCATAGGTTACGCATTAAATTAGCATTAATATAAATGCTCAATATGTTGCATTGTATCATAGTTTGGAGACCTTTCTGTTGAAAATGTGTCAGGGTTAAATCGTATACATATACATGCACAGTGCGTTAACTGGAGTGCGGGTATTAGTTACCCGCACTCCAGAACATGCCCATTGATTGGCTCATTTTTGCTGGGGTTTACATATTGTGACGGCAGAGAAAGGGAAAGCGACAGAAATGTCATATTCAGATGTTCGTTCATTGGTTCATTTTTGCCGGGGTTTCATATTGTGACATTACAGGGAACGTGCTTTTATGTTTGACTATGATACAAAAGAGAAAGAACACCAAAACACTCGGCAATCTGATTAATACTCGGGGGCTACGTCCCCTCGTACAAATCAGATAGCCTCGTGTTTCGGTGCTCTTTCTATTACTTATGTAAGGATCTTACAACGGCTGATGGTACAGACTGGACGAGCTCGAGGGTATTTTTTTTACTAAGGTAACGAGTTTCCGCTAAACACTTACCCGAAAGACAGAAAATCCTGTCTGTAACGACAGCCGGTGTATGATTATTTTTTGCATATTAAAAATAAATGATATTACGAAAAGAAGTAATGAAATGAAAAGTAATATGTCTTTTGAACCCTGGTCTAGGTAATTCTGAAATTATCACCAGGCTAGTAGACTAATAGAAAAAAAAACAGCGTTCGTATATAATTCTATATTTTTGATCGCGACCTGGGGCGTTTGCACAGGAAAATAATGCAATTTGTCAAGGCGGTTGTGAGACGAACGTGGTAAAATCGCCAATGAAAATCTTACTTTTAAATTCAGTTATCCGCTTTGTTTTTCATCATTAGTCTCCCTTCATCATTATCACCTCATTCTTAAGGATAACATTCTTGCGTTGTTATAGTGAACAGATATTTTATGCATATATCAGACTGGTGTTTTTCACAATCTCTACAGTAACTGCAAAATGTAAATGTCATATTCATTTTCTATTGTAAATAAAAATGACGTAATTCATTCCATTATCAATAAGTTGCACTTTAAGGCAAAGCTGTATCATGACGGTATGTTTAGAAGGAAAAATAAAACGAAAAACAAAAAAGAAAACAGTACGATTTGGAGCATTTTGCAGGTGCGCGATGCCGTAATATCCTACCATTTTATATTCATTATAAAGAAAAAAAATAATATAGGCAATCAATATTATTAAACGCTATTTCTGTTTTCACCTTGTAATAGATAGAACTAAAAGGTTCTCAAGAAACTCTTGAACACAAGCTTTGCAGAGCATCATTACCATTGTATTGTTTGCGTGTTTTTATTTTTCTAAATTGGTGAAGTAACATTGCTGTGTTATTTTAAAAGGTATGCTAAATAACATCGCTGTGTTATTAAAAAATATATATATTGATAAGTCTGATATTGACAGGACGTACGTTGAATCATACACGAGAATGACAACAACAACAACAACATCATCATCAACAAAAACAACAACAAAATCACACCATCTTCTCAAGAAGAAACATTATACTAATTAGAATTAATGGAAGGGCAAGTTCAAAGAGTAATTAGTCTGAACTTTGTATCATTATCATTCTTATGTTACTAATTAGTTTTTCTTTATTACGATCATAATAAATTTGTAACAAAAAACGACCGTAAATAAATAATAAAAACATACTGAATAGTTCATTTTACGTGTAAATACAATTAAAGCGTCACAATGTCTGGACAAGGCTGTTACATAGATCAAATCTTCAGACTGTTATTTTCTCAACAATGATTATAAAAAGGAATAAAACCAATTGTGTATTTGTATTCAACTGTAGAAATACGATAGCGTCATTTTGTCTATCACTTATTGTAGCATTGACAAACAGGCATCATCATTATCTCTTCTTGATGCAAAAGAAAACGAATTCCTTAGCCAGTTTACCTGAGAATGTATTACTTGAAATAATAAACGTTTAAGAGCGTTCTTGACTGACTTAAATCACAGACATAAATCACTTGCCGACACCACTGTATGGTCAAGCCCCTACAGGATTCTTTCATCTGAGGAAGCTATCCAGAAAGCTAATGGACGTACCTTAAATAGTAGAACCACGGACGTTAAGTCATGTTCATGGATAACTTTCTTGCATGAAATAATCAAAAGTCCCTTGTGGGATTCGTACCGTCAGCGGTCAGGGGCAAGTGGTTTGAAGTCAGAGACCTTACGCAGTCATGTGAGTGATATTATACAGTGACAAGTGTTTTTTTTGTTCTGTTATAATTAAATCTATTTAAAATACTAGTTCTGCATATTGAGAAAAAATCCACGATTTCTCTGGTTAATTTTCAAAGAAAACATTATAATTTGAAAACGTGTGTAAATAGTTTAAACATAATGTCTGAACTAGAGCAAAAAATCTTTTTTCTATAAATATCTTTTACATTTTATTGCCTTCGGTAATTAAGGCTTTCTTGAATAAAGATTAGCGGCTATGCTGTAAAGTTGGAATAATGTGGCGCCTGTAAGGTCGGTATTAGAATTGGTTGTGAATTTTATTTTAACAAACACTTAATAACCAATCACAAGTTCATATTATACGAAAATGTATTCATTACAGTATTTCATAAAAAATACCAAGTTAACAAGATTATTTTCTACCCGCTTATTCCAATAGGGAGAATTGAATTTGTCCAGGGGTTGCTGGTTCGTATTTTGTCCGTAAGAAATGATATCGAACAAATAGTAATGTTTCTCCTACTGTTGATTGAGAAATTATGTGGAACTATTAGTCGGTCACTAAATGAAAATTTGAAAATAACTGTTAAGTATAATGGCGACAGCCGAGCTATGACCAAAATGTATGAAAATATGCGTAAATCCCCGAAACAAATTAACACAATGTTTTAATAAACCTTAATTGAATATAAGAACCTGCTTTTCGGATGGTTACATGTAACTCTACCTGCGCTTGCACAACAATTTCCTGTGAACAATTAACGTAAAGAAGTCAGGGTTGATAACGCATCGAACAGTGTTTTCTGACAACACGTATAATTTTATCTAATATAATATTTTGTATGCATGTATAAGATATTGATATTTAACAGAAAAATAATACAAATGCGTGTATGTTTTGTCAATGTATATTTTCATACATTTAACGCTTATAAATACATGCCATTGATCAAGTATGAGATAATGCTATATAGCTCTTAAGAATTTCCTTCCAGACAGTTCTAAGAATGAACAAATAAAAAGCTTGAATCGTATTTTGATTCCAACAAGAACTAATGTTGGTATATTGCCTAAGAATTAATTGTTAGATCTTTCTAGTTATTGTTTGCCAAAACGTTTATCTTTTTATGACAGAATAAGGATTTGCCTCTGCCAATTGTATTTGTATTAGCTGGAAGCCATTAGCATAAAATACTTAAAAAACATCTTGTTCAATGTGAAAAGTCAAACAAATTTGTCAGTCAATTATATAATTATGATACTTCTATATAATATATTAATTAACGGTATGAATGTAAATTTTATTTAAAATTCTGTAATAGTATGATATAATTATTTTGTTGTTAAACTTAAACGTTCAAGTAAAAATGCATCTTATTGATAAGTTGAAATCAACTTTAAACATCAAACATAGACAAATAGTATCATGGAGATATGCAGTATTGTATCCAAGAATAATAATATGGTACACAACTTTGGAGTAGTTACCTTTTTACTTTTGTTATTTATTGTATCAAATAATCATAATATGGTAAATAACTTTGAAGTAGTTACATTGTTCCTTTTACTTTTTTATCTTATAATGTATTATAATGAAACTTCTTCTAGTTCAGCTCAAAACGACAACATTGAAAATGTTAAGGCTCGATTTGTTTGCGCCTGTAAATGGAGGAAACTGGAAGACTGATCTCGTTGTGCAGTGTAGATATTTAAGATTGTCAAACTTATGACTCGTAGATCTGACTAAAGTGTCGAGAAATTCATTGGCGTATATAATTTTCGATTTGATGATTTTTTGTCTTCAACTTCACATATCATCCTTCCGTCTTTATAAAGCTTCATAAAGCTTACGGAACTGGAATCAGTTATTCTGCTCGCATTATCAATATGCCCGCATCCGTAGCACCTCCATATTCTCCATCCTGTAGTTGTTCAGCTTTAGGTAAAATTTACTGATTACATATGTCAATGATTAAATAAAATATGCATGCAAACGCCAGTTTTGATAGACCCTCGTACAAGTTCTTACAATGGTTTTATAACACAGAACCATTTTATGAAGTTTCGCAGCTTAAGAGTACAGATGTTGCTGACATATGTATCTTCTGTAATCATATAAAATTGTTATATAATTAAGAACCTTATGTAAGACAGTTAGTATGTGTTCAACAATATCCATTTTACACGCGTACATCTTTATCGTGTAATAAAAATATACACTTCCCTATATCGGGCCTATCATAAATAAAACAATTTAAAAAAAAAGGCTTTGAGTTGTTGATAACTGATGATTAAATTACTTTCTAGGAGATAAAAAACAGTTTTTCGGCAGTTAAGTTTTGCTTAGGCACCATGCGTAGCGATTACTTCTTTAACGGCATAAACTAAATATTACATGTAAAGTAACCAAATGTATGTCTTGAAGTTTATATATATATGCATATACATGTATTTTACAGATATCATATAATCCTTCCATTCACACTGAATTATGTTTCTCTCACAAAACTAACAGAACAGAACATTTAATGAATCGTATGCCTCACATATACATTTATAATTATATATAACAAAACATGGAAAAGATAAACAATTACAAATATTCAAATGTATAATAAGAATTGGGTGCTGTTGGCGAATGGTTAGCTTTCATTTAGTTTCCAGTTCAAAATGATACGTGTAACTATGCAGCGGCTCGTTACGGTTTGAAAATATGTTGTTATTTGTTGTTACGGAAAATTTTCACTTTGCCCGTAGATCAAAACGGCGGACGCTGCTAATCCGGCGCACTCCCTATTGAGTTAAGCGGCCAATCGATATGATCTGAAAACAAAATAATATAAATGTCGAACTTTAATCACATTTTTATATCAATGAGCTTCCTAAGCAAGCTTCCTTTTGAAATCAACGTAAACAGGTTAAAACAAAACTGTTGTCAACAGATTTAGTACAATGTAAATGATATATATCCATAGAACCTTTTATATCTTTTTTATTCGTTTGAATTGTTTATTTGCAAATGTTTTATCAATGTTTAATTGTATCAATTGATGAACGTATGTAATTGGCAAGGCGTTTTGAGCGTCATACCAACCGGAGCGAGGATAAATGAAGCATGAACGGGACCGTAAAGAAATGTCGTCATGATCAAGGTCATGTAATATTTGTTTGTTTGATTGGGTTTTACTTCACACCGACACAGAATAGGTCATTTGGCGACGTTCCAGCTTTACTGGTGGAGGAAAACCTCAGGTGCCCTTCTTTGCATTATTTTAGACATGAACGGGCACCTGAGTAGAACCACCGACGTTCCGTAAGCTAGCTGGATAGCTTCCTCACATGAAATAATCCAAAGTCCCTGTCTGGAATTCGAACCCACAGCGGTGAGGGGCAATCGGTTTGAAGTCAACAACCTTTACCACTCGGCCACGGACGCCCCCTTGTCATGTAATACTTCTTATGAAAATAAAAAATTGGCAAGCAAATGCGATCTGTGATACAAATATTATTTATTGATAAAATGCTTTGATAATGTTATTAATTAAATTTCCTCTTTTTTTTACAAAAAAATACCACAAATAAATTGGTATCAATAAGCTTTGAGAAACTAGATAAGCTATATTGAAAGAGGATAATTCAAAATTGTGGTTGACACTATGTTTCAACAGCTGAAAGTTATTCAACATTTGGCTGGAAAAATACTTATTCACATATAAAAATAGGAAGAAAGGAAAATGACCCAATTGCTTTACATTTTTGTAGAAAAATCTTATTCTATCAATCATTTTTACCATGGTTTGTTTAACCAGACATTTTTTACAATCATGGTAATGAAATCATATAAAACCTATTTTGTGTAGTTTGTATTGTACTAAGGGATTCAATGGCGGCCCAATGTCTGGTATATTTTGTAACCTTGTCAAATGGCATCATCATTATTCCACCTTGTTACCATAGTAATCAAAATTTATGGGCCAGTTAAACGGAAATACTAGTCTAAGAGCATTGATAAAATAGTCGCATCGTAGCATTTTGTATTATTCTAATGAACATTGCAATATACGATTATCACATTTATGGAATACTTTCATTGAATACTGCATCGATGACACACTTGAGATATAGTTCAAATTCAGCAACACATAGGATCTTCGTAGTATACATGTATAAAAATTTGGAAACAAAGTGATCCCTCGGAAGCATCAATCACAACAAAATTACAAGAGAATTGCGGTTCGATTGAGTCTGTACATGAGGGACAATGAATACGTGCAAAAATGTAAGTCGTGTGTCAATTATAACTTTCATAGCATGTGTTTTAGAATAATATCACCAAATTCACCAACATATGTTAACCTGATAATACCTTTACAGTTCTGAGGATTGTTTATACCTTATATAGATATGTACGGTTTCCCGTACAATACAAATAACTTCAAACAAAGAAAACAGGAAATTACGATCACGGTGAAAAGTGCAAAATATAGCGAATCCACAATGGTGAAAACTCGGCTCACTATAGTATTTTCGACTTGCCCCATCGTGGTTTCGTAATTTCGACATTTCACCATCTTTGATTTACATGTATGTGTGCTGCGATGGTCCTAACAGGACACCGTATGCATGAGATATAATACTTTGTATAAACATCATTCTATAATAAACGTCAAAACTCTTTAGGACTAAACAGATATTTAATTTTCTCATAGAATAGAATGCCAAACTCAATTATCATTAATTTAACCAAAATGTACATTATTGCGTGTACAATTATTGTGCTTCAGTTTTCCCTAGATATCGTTCAATGTAGATTTACTAAATCAATATTCATTTATATGCTTAGAATGGCCAAACGATTTTCCAACATTTGTTAGAGACTTTTATCTTACAGTATAGTATCCCTATCCGAATGGGTACTTATACTTATAACGGGGGTCAGTCTCATGAAATGTTGAAGTGACATGATGGTAATTTGCTCTGTCAAGTTGGAAGTGTTGAGTTGGTTATATATTTCAAAAGATTTGCTATTATAATATTGATTTACCAATAACTGATAATGAAAATATTTATTTTCTGCCCCACTCTTTTTAAGAATTGAGCGTAACTGGATGGTGTTAATAGAAACTTCCGTTGGTCACGCGTATTATTAATAAATATTGAACAAAATTATAGTAAAATGTGAAGTTACTTTTATATTTACTTGTTCATTTACCATTTACCCTTTGATGGGCCTAATATAAGCTAAAGAGCCAATGCAATTAATGTGCTAACACCCGATGTGTTATATTATTAAAAAAAATACAGATAAGTTTATTAGTAAATGAATATCAAATTGTGATATTCGGTTGTGGATATTTTTTTCTATTTGCTTGACGCACTTGACGCAAAATACTTCAAGCCCCAAATCAAGTGATCAAATTGTGATATCCGTTTGTGGATATTTTTCTATTTGCTTGACGCACTTGACGCAAAATACTTCAAGCCTCAAATCAATTGGTTATTATTTCTGTGATTTATACCTAAATATCGTTTATTTCAATTTTTCTATCACTCAACTATTAAATAAAAAATACGCAATAGGGCCTGATAAGAATTAGTGACGGATCACTTAGCATGCAAACATTTTACGGACCAAATGAAAGCAGGTGACCGTTCATTGTTAAGGGCCGATTGTGAGATCATTATATTGCCACATAGTCCAAAGTGATGTGTGCTATTTATTAATAAATACTCTTACACAAATCAATACCAACTGCTACTACATTATAGTATAATTTCAATTAGGAAGGAAATCATTTGTTTGAATAACATAATTTCTATACAGTAAATATACATATGTTTATTGTTGGAAATGCACAAAATATAAACACAATACATTTATTACATATTCTCGCCATTTTCTATCCAAATACCTGAAGGCCAAATGTGCCCCAAAACACTATCAAATTTACTTCTCAAAACTTGTTTTTGATATCTAATGACAAAAAATAGAAATACTCTTTAAAATGCACTTTTGCTAACTACACCTCTTTCTGCTAATTACACTCTGTTGGCAATTAGTTTCATTATCATTTAATTTGTTTGGAAGTCAGAATACTGCTGTGTTTACATTTTTTTTATCTTTTCGACACATGACTGCACGTTTAGATCTACTTTCTTCAGTTATTAAACATCTTAAATTACATGTTCTAAAAATCATTAAAACATTAAACGTATGAATGCCATTTCTTACGAATTTTAAAACAACATAATGGTTTTCAACAAAAGAGACAAATACACCAGTTTAGACTTTTCCTTTCTGATTCATATTGATTTGTTCATTTCCCATTGGATTCCCATGAATACTCATCAAATACTGATAAACCGAAATTAGCATCATTATGGTGTCAGGTTATTTAGGAATAAATGTCTAAAATTGTTTTAAAATTGCAATAGGATCCTACGTATCTATGAAATAATTCTCTTTAGAATAATTAGGTCACTCACTTTCAAGCACTGATAATTCCAATATAAAGTTACATGATCATATAACATAAAGGGTGGGTATGTTTAGAGACTGAAACAAAATCTTGTTTTGCAGCATCTATACATAATTAAAAAAGAAATTTAAGCTTTACCATTTTTATCCCTTTTTTAAGTGAAATGAATCGTATGGTAAAAGTATATGCTCCTTTTTATCATAAGTTAACAAGACTGGACAAGTATATTGTTTCTTAGGATCGAAACAATCAAGGAAATCTTCTCATTAATATCTGCATACAACATATATTCTGGAGTGGTCTGTCGCAGTTTGGCAAATTGTTTATCGAGAGAAAACTAAACTGTTGAATTATATAGATTGTGAGTGTGTAGACAAGATGTTATCATTTTCCATTTTTCTTGTTATAATTACGCTTTATATACTAGCAAACACTATACATGCAACAGAAATGTGTGCCAGATTGTTATTAAAAACATTAAACGCAAATCTTGAGTAAACGAACGAATGACCATCGAGATCGGTCACAATATTTTCCAAAATCCACTTTTAGCTTGAATCAATTCAAACTTTATAACTTTTAGTCAGATGAAAGACATATTTACGTTATGTTATGTGCTGGGAGAAAACATAAATTATCAGATAGTCAGTACTGTTTCATTAACTTTAAAATAAGCAGGTCATACAAGAATGTTTGAATGACTTGAATACATTGGAAAACACGAGGAAAGAAAACGCAAACAAAAAAATAAAAAACGCACAAAAAACAAACAAAATAATAACCTATCAAAAAAGGCTTTTGGCAGTATCTTGCCAACGACATAACGCAAAAAGTACGTAGTATATTTTTGTTTCATTTATTTTCAGGTTTTATTTCACATCCTTCTCTCTTTTATTTATCTTATTATACTGTGGTAGGCAAAACCTGTTTCAAGATATTTGGCATATTTTAGATATTAAGCTGTTAATTAGCACGTATAGAGAAAACAAAAAAACTCTACAACGGAAAAGAAAATTAATAACAGTGAGAGAACAAGTGCACAAACACTCTTACCAAGTTAAAAACGTGCTTTTAAATGGTTGCTTCTGTATATGTTTCTTTCTTAAAATTTAATTTAACCCAAGGCATTTCAATACTCCGAATTTGAAAGCACTTTACCCCTCAAGACATAACAAGACAATCTCTTTATGAAAATTCACCTCCTCATCCTTGTTTTCTTAGAGTTACATAATTGTAAATAATTTGATTCCTTAGGTTGAAGTGTCTGGGTGTACAATGTTTGGGGAAAAAAGTGTCTGTAAATATCAGCGATATTTCTTTAAAAAATTGTTTCCATATACTCATATTATCATACTTAAAAATGAATTTATCATTCAAACTCGTTTAAGGTTTAAAGACTTCAATTGCCATATTGAGCTAAACAACCAATTTATGCATTATGAGACGGTCGTTTACATTGTGTCGGTCAAAGCTCACTTACTACGGTTATGTAGGTTTTTTTATATTAGGAATGAGATATATATATACATATTTTTATATTTACCATATCCAAATACAATGCATCGATATTCCTCGGCGTTTGAAAAATATTCACATTAATGCAACTTTCATACACAATATTTTTATATACTTTAGTATCCCAATAATGGATTATTTACTTGAATAAAAAAAATTTCTTGGTAACGAATCTAAACATGTAAAATAAATGAAATGGCTTTGTTTATGTTATTATATAGTGACATAATCATTGAATTGGTATCAATTTGAAGATTTCACCATGATAGTGAAGTAAGGGTTGTAAATTGTAGAACATATAAATTTGTGCCACTTTGAATCACTTATTGTAACCGATATTATTGATTGGAACCAAGAGAAATCACGCTTTAACTGTCCCGGATTCTTTTTTTAAATATATTTTCCATCGGATCTACACCATCACTTGTTGTAGAATAAGTGTCTACTTATGTCTTTACTTAACATTTTGGGATCTGCATTGGTTCTCATCTTATTTAAATCTATATTGAGTCATTTTGGTTATTTACACTTCGAAGAAAAAACAACAAAAAAAAACAAAACAAAAAAATCAACAAAAAACAATAAAAAAAAACAAAAAACAAAACAAAAAAACAAGAGGGCCATGATGGCCCTTAGGTCGCTCACCTGTATAAAGGCACCCGGAGCGGGGCCAGTTTAAACCCCAGGGTTTTTATTTGAACAAACTTAGAAGACACCCATTAGAAGATGTTTTACAATGTTAAGTTTATACTACACACATATAATGAAAAACAATGATCTACTCCCCCCGTCAGGGCAAATTTTAATCCAGGGGCTTTTATTTGAACAAACTTGGTAGACACCAGTAAGAAGATGTTTCATGATAAACATCTAAGCTCTAGCTCATTGGTTTTTTTTAAAAGAAGATTTTTTAAGGTTTTTACTATACACATATAGTTAAAAACAATGACACCCCTGGGGCGGGGCCAATTTTGACCCCAGGGCTTTTATTTGAACAAACTTTGTAGACACTCACTAGAAGATGTTTCATGCTTAATATCTAAACTCCAGCTATTTGGGTTTTTTCAACGAAGATTTTAAGTTTTTGCTATACACATATAAGGAAAATCAATGACACCCGTGGCGGAGCCAGTTTTGACCCCATGGCTTTTATTTGAACAAACTTTGTAGACACTCACTACAAGATGTTTCATGCTTAATATCTAAACTCCAGCTATTTGGGGTTTTTCAAAAAAGATTTTTTAAGTTTTTGCTATACACATATAAAGAAATTCAATGACCCCCGGGGCGGGGCCAATTTTGACCCCAGGGCTTTCATTTGAACAAACTTGGTAGACACTCATTAGAAGATGGTTCATGCTAAATATCTTAGCTCTAGCTCTTTGGGTTCTTTAAAAGAAGATTTTTTAGTTTTTACTATATTCATATAGGAAAAATCAAGAACATCCTGGGGCGGTGCCCAATTTTGACCCCAGGGCTTTTTATTTTGAACAAACTTGGTAGACAGTCCACTAGAAAGATGTTTCATGCTTAATATCTAAAACTCCAAGCTATTTTTGGGTTTTTTTTCAAAGAAGATTTTAAAGTTTTTGCTATACACATATAAGGAAAATCAATGACACCCGGGCGTGGCCAATTTTGACCAAGGGCTTTTATTTGAACAAATTTTGTAGACACTCACTAGAAGATGTTTCATGCTTAATATCTAAACTCCAGCTATTTGGGTTTTTTCAAAGAAGATTTTAAGTTTTTGCTATACACATATAAGGAAAATCAATGACACCCGGGGCGGGGCCAATTTTGACCCCAGGGCTTTCATTTGAACAAACTTGGTAGCCACTCATTAGAAGATGGTTCATGCTAAATATCTTAGCTCTAGCTCTTTGGGTTCTTTAAAAGAAGATTTTTAAGTTTTTACTATATGCATATAGGAAAAATCAAGAACATCCTGGGGCGGTGCCAATTTTGACCCCAGGGCTTTTATTTGAACAAACTTGGTAGACAGTCACTAGAAGATGTTTCATGCTTAATATCCTAGCTCTAGCTCTTTGAGTTCTTTAAAAGAAGATTTTTTTTAAGTTTTTACTATATGCATATAGGGAAAATCAATTCAGTAAAGTTTGGTTGCAATTGGCTATGTGTTTAGCAGGAGATGTTGTTTGAAAGGTTTGACGCCATTTTTTGAAGGACGCACGGACGCACGACGGACGCAGAGTGATGACAAAAGCTCACCCTTGAGCACTTTGTGCTCAGGTGAGCTAACAAAAAACATACACAAAAAAACCACAAAAAAACCAACAACAATGAATGACATATGTTTGCAAAGGGTTTTCATTCAAGTTATGAAATCCAATTAGGAGTACATTCATTATAGTCATTGTTATTATATTAAATGTAACTTCTCTGCAATTAAGAATAACTTTAAGTTTGTACTCAGACAAAATATAAACACCTTTCATTTAAATTACACATAATAACATGATAGGTATCGTGCTAATTATGGATATAAAGATAAGATATACGATTCCTATGCAGATTTGACTGTATTTATAGGCTTTTTCATGCTGCTTTAATTTTGGCCCAAATCCCCCAAAAAATGAAAATAGACACACTAGTTTAGTGTTTTAAGAGAAACTGTTATAATCTTTTTTTCAAAACTGTAGACATAAATTCTAATCCAATATTTGACTTCATTTATTCTATATCCTTAGGTAATTCATTCTTTCTTTGATATTGATTTTGCTACATAGTTTTCGATAATTTAGCGCCTGTGGGAAGATTAGAATTGCTTTTGAAGTTAAACAAATAACGTGTAGCAAGAATTCTAGGACATAATATATCGTAAAATAGTATAATTAATTGAATGTTTTGCTAAGCGAATGAAAAGCATGTTTCGTTTGCCGGACAAAAAGTTGTGTTTCCTGTTGAGTTAAAAACACACGAAAAATTATAAAATACATATGGGGATTTCCAGATTTACCGGTCAAACAATTACAATTTTATTTTAAATCCGTAAAAAGATGGCTTGCTTCATAACATGGCAATATTCAAAGAATCTGGCGTGATTATAACCACAAAATGTGAGAGAAAAACGTTTTTAAAATTTGACGTTATTGAATTACAAATATTACAGTCCTGCAGTTTTCCTATTTTAACCTTTAGCTGCCTTTGTGAAAAAAGTAAATTCAGTTATTACCGCCGTCGAACCATTAATTTTTTAATGTATGTTTAATTTAGAGTATTTAATATACATTTTTGTCAATATATTATATAATTATAATGTTCTAACACGCATTGAATACGTTCAATTGATATGACTACTATGTATGTTTGTGAAAGTTATTTTGCTTTGTAGATTGTAACGGGGTTTCATTGTAGAAGGAACGTATCTGATACCATGGAAGAAGTAATGCATATTTTCCAGCATGCAAACATAACAGTATAATTAAGTATGAATTAAAATTTAAGGAGCTTAATCTTTATCCATAAATGTATCAATGTAACTATGATATTAAAGTGGATTGGTATAAAATGTGCATACTTTTCATAAGTACTTGAAATACTCATAACGAAACAATAGAAACGTATCATTGTATATCCTTATAAAATGTTGATAAAGTTCCAAGTGATTTAGTTATATGATGGATGTTTATTATTAATTCAGCAACAACTTATTGTATGCCCTATAAAGATACATCTTATCAGATCATGTGTCTCACCAAGTACAACATTTATACATAATACATTTATTGTTTGTTGTCACGTATAATACTATTGGTACTTTCACCTATTTACGGTTTTATCGACATTTCAATATGGATAAATTTATTTATAAATTAAATGAAATCTCAAATTAATGGTAGCTTTTTAAAAAGTTTCAATTACATTATGTAAGCCAAATATATGAGTTTATCTATTACATAAGTTTTTGATGTTTAGGAAAGATGTGTATCACTGAGGTTATATTAGATAATATAATTAAATACTACTGATTTTACCTTTAATCTGATAGAAACTGGTTTCAAAAACAACTTTTTTCACATTTAAATTTAAATAAACATTCAATATTGCAGAATGTTAGTGCGCAAACTATAACAATTGAAGTAGATGTGTCATCCATCTTTATATTTCCCCTGGGTATCGTTGTCTTATCTAAATATTTTGATTTCTTATGAAAATATGTGGTTCTTCCTTAAACCTCAATTTGCTTAGATTTACGTTTCCTGTCATACAGAATCTGATTATTTAATCGAATTTTGACACTGACAGGAATTGATGTTGGAATAGTTCCTCAATATTTATGACTAGATTTACTGGCTACTCAATGTTTGCCAAAACAATTATTATTTTATGTCTCATCAGTGTGTTTCTTCTGCCAATTGTTTAACCTGTGAAGGATTGATATATGAAAATAAATCACCTTTGAAAATGCTACAAGCAGAAAATGATTGCATTATTATTTTATAACAATCACAACATTAATATTAATTTTTTCATGCACCAAACTAGATGTCATATTGATAAAAAACAACAAACCTCTTTACCCCAAACCTGTTGAATTTGGCAAATCGTGTCATAGGTATGCTTTTCGTTGAATTTTGAACCGTTCATTCAAAGGTTAATTATTTTTATACCGATATAGATAAAGAGTGCCCTAGAACACATATAAAACTGTACGCATGTCTACACTGGTTGTATTTATAAATAAAAAAACTAGGAAATTTGACATGGTTTTATTTCTCGTCAAAAGTATATCTTGTAAGTGATATAATGGCAAATTCATTTATAGTTTCTTGTGATCGACGATCGATTGACGCTAAATGTGATGTGATATTTAAATAATGATATGTTTGTTTTATTATACTCCCACCACAAAATGTGGGGGGGGGGGGCTATAAAGGATTCGCTTTGTCGCGTCGGTCGGTCCGTCCGTCCGTCTCCATTGTCGTGTCCGCTTTAAAGATCCTATACCAATTGAAGGATTTTCTTCAAACTTGACTCAAATGTTCACCTCAACATGGGGATGTGCAGAACCCATGTTGCTTATGGGTTAGCTCAAGGTCAAGGTCCAAATTAAAGGTCAATTATCAAACACAATCAAATATTTGACAGTAAGTCCTACACTAATTGAAAGATTTTCTTCAAACTTGGCTCAAATGTTCACCTCAACAAGGGGATGTGCAGAACCCATGTTGCCCATGTGTCAGCTCAAGGTCAAGGTCACAATTGAAGGTCAAATATCAAACACAATCAAATATTTGACAGTTAGTTCTACACTAATTGAAAGATTTTCTTCAAACTTGGCTCAAATGTTCACCTCAACGGGGGGATGTGGCAAAAAAACCCATGTTTGCCCCATGTGTCAGCTCAAGGTCAAGGTCACAATTGAAGGTCAAAATATCAAACAATCAAATATTTTCACAGTATGTCGTGTCCGCTCTGTAAGTTCTACACCAATTGAAAGATTGTCTTCAAACTTGGCTCAAATGTTCACCTCAACAAGGGGATGTGCAGAACTAATGTTGCCCATGTGTCAGCTCAAGGTCAAGGTCACAATTGAAGGTTAAATATCAAACAATCAAATATTAAATAGTATGTCGTGTCCGTTCTGTAAGTCCTACACTAATTAAAAGATTTTCTTTAAACTTGGCTCAAATGTTCACCCCAACAAGGGAATGTGCAGAACCCATAATGCCCATGTGTCAGCTCAAGGTCAAGGTCACAATTGAAGGTCAAATATCAAAAAATCAAATATTACACAATATGTCGTGTCCGCTCTGTAAGTCCTACACTAATTGACAGATACTCTTTAAATGTTCACCTCAACAAGGTAATGTGCTGAACCCATGTCACCCTTTTGCCGGCTTTAGGTCAATGTCACACTTGAAGGTCAAAAATGTACTTAGAAAATATTCTTAAATTTTAACATGTAATTTGAATATTTCTGAAACTAGAAAAGGTTTTTGCTTGAAACTTAAAATATATATGAAGTATCACAATTAAGATATGCTGGTCAAGTTTTATAAACCTGTATTGCATTTTAACAAAGTTATGCCCCTTTTTAAGTCTTCTAATTTACATACAATCAAATATTAGACAATATTTTGTGATAACTTTATAAATCCTATACTAATGGAAGAATTTCATTCAAACTTTACTCAAATGTTCACCCCAACAAGTTTATGTGCAGAATCAATGTCACCTTTGTGCCGGCTAAAGGTCAAGGTCACACTTGAAGGTCAAACGTTGACTTAGAAAATGTTCTAAAATTTTCACATGTACTTGAATACTTCTGAAACTAGAAAAGGTATTTGCTTGAAACTTAAAATATATATGAGGTGTCACAAATAAGATATGCAGGTCAAGTTTCATAACTCTGTATTGCATTTTGACAAAGTTATGCCCCTTTTTAAGTCTTTAAATTTACAAACAATCAATACTAGACAATATGTCGTGTCCGCTCTATAAATTCTATACTAATGGAAGGATTTTCTTCTAACTTTACTCATTTGTTCATCCCAACTGGGCAATGTGCAGAACCTATCTTACCCTTGTGCCGGCTTAAGGTCAAGGCCACACTTGAAGGTCAAAAAATTGACTTCAAAAATTTTAGTACATTTGGAAAATGAAAGGTTATTGAACATGATTTGATATTACATATTTATACGATTACCTGTACAATTAATCTTTTGTTCACCAGAGATAATTTCTTTCTATGTATTTGTGCCACTAAAGTTATTCCCTTAACCACCATTTCAAGTTGTTTTCTGTCAAGGACATTGGTGAGGTATGAATCGCATTCAGCGATAGTTCTAGTTGCTTTATTACTGCGTAGTCCAAATTGAAATCATAATTATAATGATTGCTATTTATTAAGAATTCATTGTCTTTGAGTCGAAGACGTACCTAAACATCACACTTTTTTGTAGTAGTTCCTGTGCGTATGTCATATTAGATAATAGTTTTTTAACATAATTATAAGTCAGATATATTTTGTAAACGAAGTATAA
Organism: Ruditapes philippinarum; assembly: GCF_026571515.1. Lineage (NCBI taxonomy): Eukaryota > Metazoa > Mollusca > Bivalvia > Venerida > Veneridae > Ruditapes > Ruditapes philippinarum. Next base: position 118,026 of record NW_026865097.1, read on the forward strand.
CACAAAAAAATACCGTTGTTTATATTGTACTTAGGGACTCAAAAGCGTCACAGTGTCTAAAATATATTGTTACCTTGTCAAATTGTATCATCATTATTTTATCATTTTGCCAAAGATATTGAATTTATGGACCAGATGAATGGTTATCCAAAATTCTAAAACATTAACTAATATCAAAGATTGTTTTATATTCATAAACATCGTGATGTCAGATTATCAAATTGCATTAAGAGAATGAGTGTCTTTCTTAAGTATTGCTTAGCATTAAACATCATCAGTACATCATCCACAATTTTATGACTTACTAAACGTCTTCATGAATAATGTTATTTGATGTTTTCCTCTGGAAAATATAAAATTAAAACATAATAAAAGCTGTTATTGTAAATCAATGTTGTTTTGCCTTATACGATCGTAACCGTCATATGAATGTAATATAAGCAATAATAATTGGAAAAGTAAGATATATGTCAATGCTTTAGAGACAAGAGAATAAGTAAGTCGGTGGAGGTCATTTAGCACGTAAATAGAATAAAAGAGAAACAGATGGCTCAGTGTTGCAGATGTAAACAGGACACCATTCTATATAACTACTTGTTGAAATAAATTGTTTGTAATTTCTCAAGGTTCAAGGTCAATCCTGATAGCCATGGTTCATGTTACCATAACAGGCTCTTGGAATAGGTTTGCTGAAAAAGATATAATTTATATAAATTATATAACATACAATTTTTATTTCCTTTATCGTTGCTTGTATATGGAATTTATATTGTACTATACGGAAAATAAATTGCCTGCATATCCCAAATTAACATGTAACAATAATGTAAAATTGATAAACATTTCCTAATACCTTTCCAATTGATATATTTAAACATAATAAAATTAGCATATATAGCAGAATTAAATGCTTACAGACCTAACTATTTTTTAGTATAAGATATTCTTACAATTCCTAACAATAGGCCGTTGAATCTTACCTAACGAAACCTTATACAGACCAAAAGGGAGAAATATTACAGTTTTCTAGCTGTTTCACTTTTAATTACAACTTCTTACATCTAACGTCTACTTTGTCCTGAATAAATGGCTATCTCTCATTTTTGTCATATATTTTCTTTTAGACATATAGCCTATGATATCTATGCTGTTAGTCGACAAGAACAATCTGATGTTGAAAGGGACTAGTATAAAACATGAAATGACGACATTCAAACTGAGATAATATAGGCGGGATTTGAATATCTTATTGTTGCGCAGCAGGTATGATAATAAGAAAGAGGGAAACGCATTCTTTTTCTTGAAAATGCACGTTCTTGTGACATACCGCGTTGTAAAAATATCTAAAATTCTTAAAAAAACCAATCTTCTTAGTCAACATTTCCAACAGAAGTTCTCCAACCACTTGATCAAGGAACATCCGCAGCAATATACATTGCTATTCAAAAATATCATAACTGATAACAAAGAAAACATAAATAAGGCTCTTTTACATTAAATGTATTTATATAAGTTTCATGACAAATTCACAAACACACATAGAAGTCATAAATTTACATTATCTTTATACTAGTTTATAGAGCGTATTTTAGATTCAGTGTAAATGAATCGTGCAGTTTGTTTTCTAAGTCAACATGATCACAGGATGCCCTACTTTCTGTGATGGTCAGCGCAGAACACTGTGATAAATCCTTTAAAAGGCCTTATAATATATTAAATACAAAAAATAAAATGAAATAAAAACATATTAAAAAAATAAATAAAAACAAAATAAATAAAAACAAAATAAATTTAAAAAAAACACAAATTACAAAAGCAAAAACAACTAAAAACGTACATTTAATTTTATGCTTTTCTTGTTCAAGGAAGGAATACCATCTAAATTTTTGAATGATTCTGCCAAATTCAGCATGGCTATTTCTATTCTATTTATGAACATTGCAGAAAAAAATCACACACACGAGGCGTATTTGCCTTTGGGTAAAACCGGTCATTTTTCTTTATTTCTGGAACTGTATTCTTTACATTTTCTCCGTTTTGAAAACTTTCATTACACTCAACGCTTGTAAATTTATTTTGTATTGCAATAACACCAATATCTCTGAAATACTAAATTTTACTCAATTACTCTCACTGTTATTCATTTTGTTTCTGTTACATATTTAGTGGTATTGTAGTTAATAAATAGTTCGGTGCCTAAAACAAAATAACTGCTGATTTTGGTTAAATTAAGGCTAAAGTTTAGACAAATATATCGTTTGATAAATTGTTTATCAAAATGATATTACAAGCTAGACAAGCCTTGTATTATTTTTTCTATTGTTGTTATCAAACTATACATTAGCCAGAGCATTAATCTTGAATAAAAGGATTTTTTTCAACAAACATCACATCTTGCTGTATAAACTAACAGAAAATTTATACTTTTCATAAGTCTATTGGCAAGGTTTACATTTAATTTCCGTCTGGAATAGAATAATAATTCTAATAAAAACGTGATCTTAGTGTTTAATTTGTTCCAATAATTGTTGGTCTGCAAACTAAAGGATATTTAATATAAAAGTTGTTTTGCCAATATTATTGCGAATGTCACAACTAATAAGAGTAGTACAATGCGGCGTTTTAGTGGAGATAGAACAACATTTAACCTATTCTTTGCGTTATATATCTGAAAATAATCGGTATGTAAAGGCTTGGCAGATACTAACAGTTCTTAGAAAAAAACAGTCATCTAATCCAACCTACACTGCAACATTTTCAATTTTGAAGTTTTGCGGGCTTTCTTTCTTGATTCCGTTTCCTCTATTCTTATTTATATTTATGAATTGTACGAGTATATCTTATGTTTTAATCGCAAGCTTGCATAAATTAACACTTCATTAATGTGACGTTATGGCTATTCAATAATATAAAGTGGGTGAACATCAAGCTAAAAGTCACACCAAGTTAACATTTTGCCATAATTCTATTCAATTTGTATAACGTCCATCGCACGGACAATAAATAACTAACATGAACAAAAGACATTTCTGTATATATACATCAAATATACATCAGAATTTAGTTGCTTATTTCAAACTAGTAAACGAGATTGACAGACGGCGATATACACCTTTAGCAGGCACATTTTATCCTTTACATTTTTACCAATATCAAGTGTTGGTCAATCACCATTTAAACAATTAATCCTTTGACATATACATGTATAGTCAATGCAGCTGAACAGTGTTATGGAAAAATGAGCATAATGTCATTTAAAAATCTTTGAACAGTGCCGCCTAGCCGTCATTATACAAATGAAAGTAATAAGCTATTATGATTATAAACCAGTTTACAGACAGTTATACAACAGTTCTTACTATGAACTATTTGTGTAAGATTTCAGATTTGTGTTTTAATGGTAGTTATTTACTTTGAAACAATGGACAGACAAAAATATGTTACATTGTATAGAAACACGTCTGTTTCAAGTCTGTTTGTTTGTTTGTTCATTTTATTTATTTATCTATCCTTTGCATTTATGTTGTCGAATTACGTATGTTATTGTTATTTCGAGCATGATTACTTTATTTAATGTGTGTGAAGAAGGACAAAGAAAAAATGTCACTATTATACTGAAAGAAATAATGCTATTTCACATAAACTGTTACGTTTATTGCCTCGCAACCGTAGTGCCTTAATGATCATCAAGGGAACTCAAGGACGGAATTTGTGAGATCAAATTTTACAGAATGTCAGATTTTGTTTTGCAGTAACAATTTCTTCCATGACATAATGAAAGCAACTGAATTCCTCTGGTAATTCAAACTTATGTTATAAATGATGACATTGAACAAAGTTTTATTCTTACGGATTCTTTAAGAACACTTATGCGCTTGAAAATTCACACGTGGACACAAATCTAGTGTCTGAGAAATGAAAGAAATCTACTATTTTCAAACAACGACACATGCATATTGTTTCAAACAATTTATTAACCGAAGTTTTAGAAAAAGAGACCCATTAAGTAGCCGGATAATTCTAATAAACACACATTTTTAGTTATTGTTTTAAGAAATTTATTATGATATTATCTTTAAAAAAAGTAAAAGTAGGTAGTTCTGATATCTGTTTCTTTGTAAAAAGGGAAATTTTTATAAATACAGTCATGCATTTGATTTCGAATCATCATTAAAGTATTCCGAGATTTTCAGTTCGATTTGAAATTGTTTAAAAGTTTTTATCTATATGTTAATATAAAATGATTATTCTGGGAATAGGCGTAAGTAAAAGTTCTGAAAGTTTGCAAACAACATATTGGAACAGACTTACATCAAATGTTCTGAAAGTTTCAAAATTACATCCAGTCCCGACTATACAAAATGCGGGTAAACTTACACACTAGATTATTATCCGTTTATATGAAAATCGAAGTGTATGAAGTGATTGAAAGAAAATACAAGAAATAATTACGTCTTTAATCCCACGTTTATAAGCGAAGCTTTAATGTATTATTTCTATGCAAATGTCATGCGTTATTTTTAGAATTCAATTTGCTTTCGCTTATATCCTCTGAGATTAAATTCTAAGCAAGCATTATAAAAATACCTAAACTTTAACTGAATAGATATTGCTCAACCTTCTTGTAATTTAAAATTTATTGAGAAAATTCTTCCTACGATTGGCATTTTCTACGAAAATGTTTCAAGAAGTTTTCATGCTTGATTTCACTTAAAATGAAGATGAGGAAAACACAATATTTCCATTTAAATGTAATTAAAAATATGTATCCCGTTAATAATAATTCTATGGAGATTCTATTTATAACCGCATTATGGATGTACAAATGTTACAGTACTTTTTGCAAGTTTGTACAGTTGAACTATGTTTGTATTGCTCCATAATGACATTTTGTTTAATGCGGTAAAAGTGGATTCAACATTGCTTGCTTTTTACAACAAATTAATTCATGGATTATGTTACATTACAGCTATTAAAAGGAATTAAAACCAATACATGGTATGTTTATGTTTGAAAACCGGTTACAATCCCACTGCCTATATTTGAAACGCGGAGAAAGTGAAAACACCTTGAAAATCAAAGTTTAAAAACAAGTACTGAATATTATACGTTACAAATATAATCTATAGCTAGACACTTTACTCACGTTTTACACAATCATTCTATCTTAAGTTGCGTTAAGTGTTTGCAACGCAACTTTGACGTCATTTGTAGAAGTACGGCAAGCAGAAATAGTAAATTAACCTACAGATTCAAATCTTCCATCACAAATTATTTTTTTTTGTCTTGTTGATCTTTATTCCTGTTTTTAGTATTATTAATTATTCCATTAAATAAGACAAATAAACTTGAGGCTTAGGGAAAATTGTATTATATTATCGTAAATATAATTATGGTAACTGTTTCCTTTTTTTTTGATAGAATGACAGTGTTTGGTCCAAAATCTGGAAAATCTATGTTCTGTCCTTACTGTTGTTTCTTACCGAAAATTCATTAGATTGAGGAAAGTATATTTTACCATTTTCGAGCAAAACTGTCCATCTATCAAAAAAAGTCGTAGTCATACACTTATTGTATAGAACTTTTCCCTAAGCAACCTATATAACCTATATAATTGTTGAAAATAAAGAATTTACATGAATATACCAGGTTAAATAAATACTACGCATAAATACAACATAGAGCATGATTTAACAGGAGAAATACATACTGAATTGCAATAGCACATGATCGATTAATACTGCACAAAATACGAGTAAAGCTATGGTTTTAGTTTGAACTATTTTATCAAAGTATTGTTAATGTAAATAAATCAAAATTGTCAATAAGATATTGTTATTGTTTAGTTATTTTCATTTTTATTATTATTAATATGATATTCATGCAAATTGAAATGTATAGAAGTGTTTTGCACTTGTCATAGAAGTTTGATTACAAAGTAATATGATATCTTTATACCAGTACTTCAAGTTTACTGAAGGTACGAACTGATATTCATGACATCATTTATTGAACATCAGAGAAATTATTGCTCCGTGCCCACAGGCGCGGAGCTATTTGTGTTTACTTTTTTTTTGTCCATGGGCCCGGATTTGAGCAATAAATCCTTTCGATTAACAGCTAAAAGTAAATCCGCATTCAAGAACTCCTTTCGATTTCTATATTGGTTTCCCCGTCCGTGATTCGCAGCATGTCATATTAATGAATGAGAACCGGAAAGCAGTTCTGCGTTACATAAATTTGAAAGCTATAAATAGCTATAAATGTTACTTCGGTTATTAATTTGTTATTTCCCTTTTATAGTAGAACATGAAATTATAATTTGTTACATTTTGAAATACATTTACACACAGCATATCAAGTATACTATTAGTGATTGAGTTTGTCAATATAAAGAAGATTTCAGGCATAAGATTTTAACAATTTTGTTTTTGATAATTATTTTTAATTTATATTTATGAAATTAAATGTTTAATAATAACATGTTGATATATTGGTTGTTTTGAAATAATTAAACTTCAGTATATAACGTTACATTTCATACTCGGCAGCGAAAGCTGCAAGCGGATGGACCATCAATAAAGTGTTTCCGCTTTCTCAGCCATGTTTGTTTTCACAAAGTCTGTCCAAAGTGAAAGTAGGCCAAAATTCATATAACAACAAAGCTTGGGCTACATTTCTGAAGACAAAAAAACATTCTGTTGCAAAGTTTTATGCACATTTCACGAATGGCAAAATCCAGTTTAAAGTATATTTTAGTGCAAACAAATGCTATTTTTGCAGAAAATACAAAAAAAAACTTTAAAAAACATAAATCTTAGGAAAGTAGTTTATCTGACCTTGAAAAAAAACATGGCCTCCATGACATGTGTGAAAAAGTAGAACCATGAAAATAAACATCATTTACCTATTTCTTGTGTACATGACAAACAGACAGACTTCACTGTTACACATAAAAAAGTTAGATTTTAAAGTTTGATTGTTTTTTCATTTTAATTGTAGTTTATAAGGCTATAAATGATGATTGTTTTCTTGCACTACTTTTTTACAAAAAAAAATGGAGGCCATGTGCTTAGAAGGACATGAGATACTGATTTATTTGGAGTTAAGTTTGGGAAGATTTTTGTATTTGCTGCAAAAAATAGCTTTTGCCATTCATGAAATGTGCATAAACATTTGCAACAGAATGTTTTTGGTCTTCAGAAATGTAGCACATTCAAGGTAAATATTCTTATTGTTATCATTTTTATTTTTGTTTATAATTGTCCTTAAAATATAAACCTGGAAGTGTACTTTCAAATGGTTCATCATTTTACAATAAGAGCTTTGTTGTTATATGAATTTTGGCCTACTTTCACTTTGGACAGACTTTAGTGAAAACAAACATGGCTGACAAAGCAGAATCACCTTAAGTATAGGCTAAAGATAGATATCATGACAACAACAAAAACTTTGATCTGCAGTTTGAACATGAAGTGTAATGTTTTTTTATGAATGGTTTTAAAGCAATTCAACAAATAATATATATTGATCTCACTATAAATTAATTAACAATAGTTTTTTTTTATATATTACCAATGTCGAATAGCTTTCATATCTTTGTCTCGCACGAATATGATATTAGTGAATTTCCTCATACCTACCTAACATTCAGGTAACAGTCTTCTATTATATTGATAAATACTGTATCACCATGTAACGCGTGTATAACTAACAAAAAATCCTGAATTTGGTCTTTTTGAAATTCATCCCATTTTTTCATTCCAGAGTGTGTTCTACTTTCAGTATTGAAAGAAACCATTTTTTTTTTAATTTGACATGAAAAATATGCATGTAATATTACTGTATTATAATATTAGTCCCTTTTGTTACTATTTGTATATTTGTTACAATAATAACAGACTTTGATATTTCTATCATCTTCTGTTACTGACTACAGTAGTGACACAAACAGAACACAGTACAGTCATGTCACATAACATTTACAAGTCTTGTTCGTATTCAATGGAATTACTTTCCTTACCAGGTAGGCATCAGTGAAAGCATTTTTATATTAAAAAATTTTCCCCTCTTTTGAACTATGGACAGTGCATAAGATAAGTATAATTATGCAAAAAATGGTTTACAAAACATTCGGAAAAAATCTACAATAGTACTTAATCTGAATATAACATGATCTGTGCGTAGGACTAATTTGGTAAGGTATCTGTAATGAGCACATTTTTTGCGCGGAGCTTCTCAATTGCTGCATTGCAGCAACATTTGTACTTGTAAATATTGATTTAACGATTTACTGGATATCATCTGATTGGGTTATTAGAAAAAAGACAACTGTTTTTCAGTTGTATTTAAATGTAAGTAATGTTAATGATAACTATAGCTCTGCAGGAATAAAGAAATTATACTAGCATTGAGCATAAGTTTTGACAGGAAGAAAACCTTTTATAAAATAAGTGCACCAGTCTCGATCTTGATGTAATATATGCAAATACCATGAAGAGATTCTGATTGACTTGTCAGAATGATACTATTTATGCATATATAGCATACATCATGTTACACTCTACTTGATTAGAAACGAAAAACAAGTATATGATCTTACCATGCACTTGTGAAATACTTCAGTAAGTATTCATTTATTTTTACAAAAATAAAGTGAATTCTTTAATATTAGTATGCCATTTGGCCAGCATTTTGGTGGTTCGTGTCAGGTGCCCGCTTGTTTCCAAAATTAGAGGCACTTGTGGAATTTTTCCACAACCAAAGCTTGACAAGCGCTATATGGTGTTTTTAGTGTAGGTTTAAGTTAGTTTTGGTTCCATTCCATTACTTTCGCGGGATATTCAATTTGTTTCAAAAATACCAATCTATTGAAAAAAAATTATAATACACATTTCAGATAACACTTTCATTGGTTAAAGAGCCACCAAAGTCCTTGTAATACAATATACCTACATTTATTTATTAAAAATAGTCCAACTTAATTGTCAGTTACATATAATTGTAAACTAATATTCAGTGATAAGAATATAGCAAATATTTAGTTTACCATTTTTATTTGTACATTGGATACATTGATCGGAAATATAAAATGATCAGTAAATATTACAGCTGAATATTTTTGAAACGAGATATTAATAAGACTAATAAATTGGAGGTAGTCAATTCTACGTTCACATAAAGTGATCATGTGTCATGGTAGGTTTGTGTTCCGTTGGAATTGTAAAAATCATTATTGTTAACCTTGTTTTTTTGGTTCACTTAGATTATTACTTACATTACGTTAATTTTTGAGCATCGTAAACCAGCAAATCCTGCGCCTCGGGCATTTAGTTTCATTTTCGATTATCACTCATTAAAAGAATATGAAAACTCGGATCTTCGACTTATTTATACCAGTTCTCTTTCATTTTTACACTATCAGCTTTCAGTAATTTCAAACATTATGGCGACTTTAATATAAAATTTACCTTTTATGTCATTTTGCAATGATTTGTCAAGATTTGAGCGTTTAAAGCTACATGCTTCCAGATCGGCCAGGAATTTCGATGAAATTAACTCGAGACAAATATACATGTACTAAGATTTTAAGAAAAGTAAAAATAAAATAACAATTCAAGAAATAATTTACATGTTATAAGCCATTAATCACCGATTTTACAATATTTATCATATGTATACTGCGTTACTAACGCAGTAGAATCTATATTTGAATATTTTGACCAATGTTTGGCAATTATCGTAGATTTGAGGTACCGTTGGTAATGTGTTACTAGTATTTACTTTCTTTGTTCGTTTGACAATATTTTACTTTTTTATTCCACCTAAAGAGGTTTTATGAAAATTAGCAGGAGTCTTGAGACATTCCGCTTACAGAGTTATGATTATTATTCCGAATGAATTTGATGTGTAAGATTTGTCCTCTGTTTAATAATGAATACTTAGTGTTTTGTTTTTCTATTCATGGTGTCGTTTTGTCACATATGAGAGAAATAATAACCTTTAAAGGCAGTGTTATTGCTAAATTAAACTGCATTTATTTGTAAAAATATTCATGAAAATGTCACGTACTGTAGGTCAGTGCTAGGTTTTATGAATAGTTTTCTTGCATTTTTTGCTTTCATAAAAAATATTTATTTATAACCGTTGACAAATTTATTTCATATATTAACAAGTAGAAAAAAAAACTTATAATGCGTAGATTTTCCTTATGTCATAAAATAACTCACGCGAAAAAGAAAAGATATGTATTTAGTAAATTATAACTTCATATTAAGAAGTGATGGAACAAATTATATAGGACATTCTATTCCCTAAATTAATAATAATAATTATAATAATAATATTGATAAATAATAATGATAATAATAATAATAATAATGATATTATAATAATAATGATAATAATAATAATAATGATAATGAAAATGATAATAATAATAATAATAATTATAATAATACCAATTATAATAATAATAATAATAATAATAATGATATTTGAATCGAGAACTTTATTAGCTAATCACAACACTTTACGTTTTTTATAAATTGTCAAATTTAGGTTATCCTAGAAATTTAAGCATACGCTGAAAATAGTTAAATTTACAGACCTCTATCACCCAGTATCTGAATACTTAGCATTAACGAAATGATTGTTTTCATTAGAGGACAATTCATATTAATTGAGATAACATTTCAAAACAAGTTTACTTTCTGACATATGCTTTTCTAAAAGATAATAGAATAAACAGTGACATAATCTCCTCGGAATTATTAATTCTGCTGTAAAATGAACCATCACAATTCCGCATGCCAGTAAGTTTGAATCAATTTGGTTCTTTGTTTATTCTTTCACTGGATGCAATATTGTCAGAGAATTAATGGAAAATATCTGTGTTAAAAACATTTATTGTTTATCTTGCTTAGTACTTGATAACTTGTTTGTCAAAACATATCATGAAATAATACAGCTATTCAGGTTAAAACTGAATAAATGAGGGTGATAAAATACCTACAAAAACAAGAAAGAAAAGTGGTTTAAAACATGTTTTAAGTTAATAAAAAATGCTTAATCTATGTTATCTTTTTCTTGGAATGTTTGTACGAATATATGAACCATATTCTAAATAAAAAGCTGCATGTAATGTAGTTGATTTTTATAGCAAAGTCATGATATCAGAGCATAAATTTTGATGTTTAAAATTGGAATTTATCAAAATTAAATCGAGCATACTTTCCATAAATTGTATACATCTTATCAGAACTGTGTTTCTGTATCACACAACAATCTCCCCATATTATTTTTTGATTTAAGAGCTGCAATGAATTATTTTTTGTTTTTAAAAAAACATAAACATTACTAAATTATATGCATCTGTCGTAAAATATGCTGTATAAAATTTCGTTTTAGAAAACGATTTAGTCTCAACAGTATAATTTCAAAATATTTACAAAAACCGTTTTGATTTTGCTGAAATGTGAACAACGCAATTGTCCTCATGCTCCTAGACTTGATTCAATTTGCCCAGATCAAAAACAACTTAAAACTTAAAACATGAGTGATTAAATAATGTTATAGCAAACATTATGATTGATCACATGACTGATACAGTATAAATAAGATCATTTATTCTCCTGTGTATCTCACATGAAAAAACAGCGATTATTATCTTAAAGTGCGTTTCATTTACAATAATTTTAGCAAATTGTCATTAACAGATTATATGATATTAAGAGCCTCCCAAGCTTTTAATAAAATGTAATCGGCTTGTCATGGCCAAAAAATACATGGTTCAGTTAATAACCATTATACACAAAACAAGATTACATATAGATGCAAATTTTCTAAAGCAAATTTTTAAAAACCAATTGACAAAATATTAAAATAGTGTCAAGCAATAGCACCAGTTATAAAGCAGTTTCTGGAAATGTTTCATAAAGATCAGTTTCCAATGGGAATTGCAGAGCAAAATACCGTCCGAATAATGTCTGCAAAAGGTCACGCATTATGCAATATTTTTTCTGTATTGGATTAAATATAAATCAGGACATGTCCTTTCAAATTAATAATTCATGTTTCTTATATTGTTTAATTCGTCATGGATGGAAGTTTTAGCGTTTGTTTGAAAGCTATTTGATATTCTTAATCTGATTGATAGGTGTGCGTGAAATCGTCTACAGTCAAGATTGTATTTGTGATATTTCAAGTACATTCAATATCAAACAAAATTTTAATTGGTTCTCATTTAATGACATTTAACTAAATATCAAATAGCTATATTAGAGTGTCTAAAAATGTCAAAAAAAATGTCAAGAAACATGGTCGTGACCCGATTAAGGCTCGAACCCATGATACCTGGGTTGAGAGGCAGGTAATGCCTTTTATGCTTGTTAATCAATTATAACACAAAAACTTACCGCTGTTTATATTGCACACAGGGACTCAAAAGCGTCACAATGTCTAGAATATATTGTTAACTCGTCAAATTGTATCATCATTAATTTATTCTGTTGACAAAGTTATTGAATTTTTGGAACAGATAAATAGTTATCCAAAATACTATCTTAAGTGATATCAAAGATTCTTTTAGATTCATGCACATCGTGATGTCAAATTATAAAATTGCATAAATACCAGATGTATTTCTTATGTATTGCTTAGCATTAAACATCATCAGTACATCACCCACAATTTAATGACTTACTAAACGTCTTCATGAATAATGTTATTTGATGTTTTCTTCTTGAAAATATCAAATTACAAACATAATAAAGTTGTTATTGTAAATCAATGTTGTTTTGCTTTATACGGCCGTTACCGTCATAGAAATATAAGCAATAATAATTTGAAAAGTTAGATATATGTCAATGCCTTAGAGATAAGGGAATAAGTAAAAAATATGATAAACAAGATCAACAAGGAAAGGCGGCGTTCAATGAACGCAACCCCCATATGACCCAGCAACAAAAACCAATGGCAAGGAGCCCAGGCGGACCCCAAACAAAAACAGGACAGGGCAAAGACAGAGCACGGACAGGTTAATCATTTAATGATAAATAATTTGTAACTGATTAGGAATTCAAAGAAAAGAATAATAGGACCACAAAGGGGAAGGGGACAAGGGACCGGGGTGGGGTTTAATCAAATAAATAAAAACTAGGGGCAAATGGGAAGATACCGTAGACGAGAAAACAACAAGGGACACAAGTGTCACCATAACAGTATGAAACAACATAGACATACAACTGAGGAACACAGAGGGGCGCCGCCTTGGAACGGTCAGCAGCATAAATACTGCTGGGGAGTTTAAACCGGTTAATGGTGCACCAAACCTCGCTCTAAGCCCCACCATGTTCCTATAAACGAGACAGTGTAAATAAAATGAATCCCCGCCAAATGAAATTTTAACAGTTGTCATGGTTACAAAAGGTTAAATAAGTAAAACACTAAAATGATCATGTAGAAACATATAAAAGTAAACCCAATGACCATAACAAAAGTACTCAATGTCCTAAAGGAAGACAGAGCAACAAGAAAATCACCTACAAGGGCCCGGCGAAGCAAGGCAGAAGACGAACATTAAGACAATTCAGTCCAAAAGGGCTTTACGAACTATCCATCATAGAGTCTCCCACTTGGTCCGTCAGATGCAATCAAAAGAGGAAAGCGTAGTGTTCAACTGTAAAAGGGTTGAACACTAAACATGCAGTATGTCTTAAAATAGTAGGGTCATAACCTCTTTTAATAAAACGTTTAATGATTTTAGTAAAAACAGCAGAAAAATTACCATGACCCAAAATCTTACGAAGTTTGTAAATCACATCGCCATAAAAACCAGGCTGGCTAATCCCTTGTCGCAGAAGAGTTTTTAAATCACTATTGAATTTAGAAATTAAATCAAAGTTACGATTGTAAAATTTAGTAAAATATTTCCGTAATTTATGATAGCGGTAGCCCTGTTTTAGAAGCTTGCTGGTAATAAAAATATTCCGCTCGTTGAAATCCTTTACGTTGCTACAAGCTCTAGCGAATCTAATTAACTGAGAAACATAAACCCCGTAGTAAGATGTTGCATGGGGTACGTCTCCATCTAAATGTGGATAATTAACTATACAAAAGTCAAAGTCATCTCTTTTGTCATAGATTTTCGTGTGAAATAGAATTGTTGTTGATAGTAATAAGTAATAAGTCGTTGGTAGGTCATTTATCAGCACATTAAGGGAAAGAGAGTAAGACACAGGTGCTTCAGTTTTGCAGATGTATAAACAGGACACACTTCTAGATAACTTCTTGTTGAAATAAATTGTTTGTAACTTCTTATGGTTTCAATGTCAATCCTTGGTTTATATTACCTTAACAGGTTATAATTTATATAATTTGTACAACATAACATTTTTATTTCCTTCATCGTTGCTTTTATATGGAATTTAAATTGTACATTGTACTATTACAATATGATACGGAAAATAAATTGCCTGCATATCCCATATTATTAACATGTAACAATAATGTAAAATTGATAAACATTTCCTAATATCTTTCTAATTGATATATTTAAACATAATAAAATTAGCATATATGATAAAATGTATGTTTACAGACCTAATTATTTTATAGTATTAGATAATCTCACAATAATAGCTGGTGTTCACGAATGAAATATATATTCAATCTTATATGTGAAACAAATGAATTTTCTTTTTATTTCATGCTTTTTAAGTGATTTTTTTACTGATTTTGCCGCGTAACGCCGCGCATTCTATTTTATGACGTCATCACATCATGACGTCACATTATCAGTTTTGAAATATAATTCTGTTAAATTGCTCTAATTTTGTTTCATTTTAACATGATGTATGATGACACCGACTTTTCCTAAAGAAGCAACATTAACGTATGACGGCATTTATTGTTGCCTGTTATTCCATTTAGTTATGATATTCTTTTCATCCGCATTCAGATATAGTCCGGCTACAGTGAGAATTATATTTTACAAATTTCACTAGTGGTTTATCAGAATATAATTATCTGTTATATTACAATAAAACACTTGAAAGCATGAAATAAATGAATTAACATTATCTTTATACTAGTTTATAGAGCGTACATATTAGATTCAGTGTTAAGAAATCGTGCAGTTTGTTTTCTAAGTCAACATGATAACAGGAAGCCCTACTTTTTGTGATGGTCAGCGCAGAGCACTCTGATATGTCATTAAAGGCCTTATAATATATTAAATACAAAGAATAAAATGAAATAAAACATATTAAAAAAATAAATGAAAACAAAATAAATAAAAAGATAACACAAATTACAAATTAAAGCAAAAACAACAAAAAACGTACATGAATGATATGCTTTTCTTGTTCAAGGAAGGAATACCATCTAAATTTTTAAATGATACTGCCAAATTCAGCATGGCTATTTCTACAAGAGTTTATGAAAAAATCACACGCACACGGCGTATTTGCCTTTGGGTAAAACCGGTCATTTTTCTGGAACTGTATTCTTCACATTTTCTCCATTTTGAAACTTTTCATTATACTAAACGTTTGAAACCTTATTTTGTATTGCAATAACACCAATACCTGTGAAATATTTAATTTTACGGAATTAATCTCGCTGTTATCCATATTGTTTCTGTTAGATATTTAGTGGTATTGTAGTAAATAAATAGTTCAGTGCCTTCGACAAAACAACTGCTGATTTGGTATAAATTAAGGCTAAAATTTAGAAAAAAATATCGTTTAATAAATTGTTTATCAAATGATAATACAGGCCAGACAAGATTTTTATTTTTATTAGCCAGAACATTAATCTTGTTTTCTTTCCCCACAAATTTCACATATTGCTGTATAAACTAACCGGACATTAATACTTTTCTATTGGCAAGGCCTACCTTTAATGTCCGCCAGGGATAGAATAATGATGCTAATAAAAACGTGATCTTAGTATTTTTTATTTGTTCCAATAACTGTTGGTCTGAGACATTTCATATTAAAGTTGTTAATCATTAAAAAATATGCTATTGCTATCGCGAATGTCACAACTAAATTAATAGAGTAGAACTATATGGCGGTTTTTTTTAGTTTTTTTTTTTAGAAAGATATTAAGTAGTCGGATAATTCTAATAAACACACATTTTTAGTTTTTGTTTTAAGAAATTCATTATGATAGTTATCTTTAAAAAAGAAGTATACGTAGGTATGTGGGATATCTGGGGGGTTTTTTTGTTGTTTTTTTTTTTTTGTGTGAAAAAGGGTAATTTAATAAATACATGCACTTGATTTAGAAACATCATTAAGGTATTCCATGATTCTCAGTTCGAATTGAAATTTTTTAAATTAAAAGTTCGATTTTAAATTGTTTAAAAGTTTTATATAAATGTTAATATAGAAATGATTATTCTGGAAATAGGCGTAAGCAAAAGTTCTGAAAGTTTGCAATCATTTTATTGGAACAGACTTACTTCCATGTTCTGAAAGTTTCAAAAATTATTTCAGTCCCGGCATTGAAAACTTGGGGTAAACTTACATACTAGATTACCGTCTGTTAATATGAAAATCGATGTGTTTGAAGTATTTGAAAAAAGACAGGAAATAATTACGTCTTTAATCCCACGTTTATCAAGTAAAGCGCTATTGTTTTATTTCTATGCAAATGTTAAACGCTATTTTTAGAATTCAATTTGCATCCGCTTATATCCTCTGAGATTAAATTCTAAGCAAGCATTATAAAAATCCTCAAACTTTACCCGAATAGACATTGCTGAACCTTGTTGTAATTTAAAATTTATTGAGAAAATTCTTCCTACGATTGACATTTTCTACGTAACTGTTTTTTCATGCTTGGACACACATAGTAAAAAGATGACATTAAGATTAAGGAAAACATAATATTTCCATTTAAAGAAAATGTGTATCCCGTTAATAATAATTCTATGGAGATTCTATTGATAGCAGCATAATGGATGTACAAATATTAAAAGTACTGTTGCAAGCAAGTTGCAAAATTACCATTATTCTTTTGAACCACGTTTGTATTGCTCTATAATAATATTTTGTTTAATGCGGTAAAAGTTGATTTGAGATTGCTTGCCTTTTACAATAAGATAATTAATGGATTATATTACATAACATGTATTAAAAGGTATTAAAAGGAATTAAAAGGAAATAAAACCAATTCATGGTAGGATTTAAAATCAACGTTTAAAAACAACAACTGCAGTTTTTACGCTACATATTAGTTATATGTATTTTACTTAATTTTTACACAATCATTCTATCTTAGTTTGCAATGAGTGTTTGCATACAAATGTTATTGTCAAATAAGACAAATTTGCTTGAAGCAAAGGGAAAATTGTATTATAATATTTATAGAAATATATGGTAAATGATTTATTTGTTTGAAAGAGTGACAGTTTTTGTTCAAAATATGGAAAATATATGTTTGCCCCTACTGTTGTTTCTTACCAAACACTCAGTAGACTGAGGTAAACTTTATCTTTCCCGTATACGAGCCAAAACTGTCCATCTATAAAAAACGTCGTTAAAAGTTTGGTTATTAATTGATAAAATATAATTGATAAAAATGAAGACCTCACCTGAATATACCAGGTCAAATAAATACTACGCATCAGTATAAAAGGAATAATTTTAACTGCGTATAATTTAACGGGACAAATGAACACTGAATTCCGACATCACGGGATGGATTAATACTACGTAAAATGAATAGCGAAGGCTTTCGTTTGAACCATTACATCAACATATATTAACTAAATTACATATAAAAGAATCACTAAGATGTTGGGTGTAGAATTTTACAATTTTAAACTAATCCCCACTAATTAGAATATAGCAAATATTTTGTTAACCATTTTTATTTGTACTTCGGATACCATGATCGGAAAGATAATAAAATGATCATGATCATGTTAAGTTTTGATAATCGACAGCCACAAAAGCCGGTGCCTTAAGCACTTAGTTGCATTTTGTTTATCACATTTTAAAAGATTAATGAAAACATAAACCGGATCTTCGAGTTTATACTATTTCATAAAATAACAGTATTTATACCAGTATTTATACCAGTTCTCTTCCATTCTCAGACTTACATATTTCAGTAATTCCAAACATTATGGCGACTTCAATATAAAATTTACATTTCTTCTTTATTTTGCAAGGTGCTAGTATTATTGCGTTTAAAGCTGCATGCCTACAGATCCGCAAAAAATTTCGATTTTAAGAAAATTAAAAAAAAAAACCCACACAATTTCAAAAATAAAATACATGTTAATGACCGATTTTGCAGTATTAATCATCATATTTATACTGCGTTACAAACACAGTAAAGGCTATATTTGCATATTTTGACCTATGTTTGGCAATTTTCGTAGGTATATTTGAATTGCCGTTTGGAATATGTCATTTATTTTTCTTTTATCACTTGACAATATTTAACTTTATGAAACATTTAAACAAAATCATAAAAATAGCATGACTCTGAAGGCATTCCGCTTAAAGATATACCAAAAATGTCAATGTATAAGAATTGCCCTCTTTTTAATTATAAAATACCTTGTGTTTTATGTATCCTATTCAAGGTGTCGTTTTGTCACATCTAAGAGTAATATTAACCTTTAACGGTATTGTTATTGCTAAAATAAATGAAACTCTGCATTTAAAACTGGTTTTTTTAAATGTCACGTACTGAAGGTAAGAGCTCAGATTTGTGAATAAATTTCTTATAATTTTTCTTTCACAGAAACGGTTATTTATTATCGTTGACATACTGATTACGTACAAACAAGTAACACAAAAAACTTGCATAGTTTATATAAAAGTTTTTAAGCCACAATACAAAATATATGTATGTATGATATTCAAATGTTATTTAACATTAACAAGTGATAGGATAAGTCAAATGTGACGTTTTTCTTCCAATATTTATAATGATAATGATATTTGAATCGAGAACATTGTATTTAGGGCAAATTGCAATACGTTAGCTTGTAAATTTACAAATTTTGGAAATCATAGCAAATAAAACATAATCTAAACTAGTACTACATATCTGTATCATCCACAGTGTGGCTCATATTGATTTGATCACACGAATAAACCCCAGAATAAATCTGACAACTTAACACTAACTAAACTGTTGTTCGCATATGAATGGACATTCCATATGTATTAAGATACCATTTTTAAAATATGTGCACTTTAAGAAATTTTTTTTTTTCAAAATCAAAAGTAACAGAAAACAGTATCAAAGTCTTCTCGGAATTATTAATACGGACCATACAAAATTCCGCATTTTCCGAGGCTTGATACAACTCAATTCTTGATTATGCTTTCACTTGATGCATTATTGTTAGAGAATTATAGGGAATACCTGTATACACAAGAATTTGATGGTTTTTTTATGTTGCTTAGTACTTGATAACTTGTTTGCCAAAATAGATCATTAAATAAATACAGCTGTTCAGGTGAAAACAGAATAAATGAGGGCGATGAAATAAAATGTCATCATAAAACAATAAAGAAAATATGAACACACCATGCTTTATCTATATTATCTATATAGTGGCATGTTTGTACAAAGTTTTGAATATTTGTCTTAAGAAAAAGCTTTCATTTATGTAGCTGCAAATAATGATATCAGATCATCAATGTAATTGTTTGAAAAAAATATTTTATCAAATGTAATAAAGCATTATCGTTCATCAAATGTATGGTATTTTGGTTCCAAAGTGAAAGGCCAAAAAACGTTTTGCCATGCACAATATATATATATATATATCTATTTATCGCAATTTTCATGTTTTTAAGACAATTACTCAGACTTTGTTACAAATCTGATAGTGATAGATTTATCATTTAATGATGTAATAATTAATGTGAAATAATGCGTCCATCTTATTCGCCTTCTTTGCAATACTTTTGTGTTTTATATTTAACTATTTACATTGTATGCATTTTTTAAAAAAGTTGCAGTATTACACTTTTTTAACAAAATCTAATATATTCCCATAATATATTTCATATATTTTATGATTTTGCCGAAAGTAAACAAGAGAACTGTACTGTATCTTCGTGATAACAATTATGAAGTACATCTCATGTTTAGTATATAAATAATTACTGAAACGGTCATTCCAGAAAAAAAGAAACACATGGTTAAAAAACTTCACGTAATTATCTTTTCTGTATATATACGCAATTTTCATCATGTCCTTAGACTTGAGATTAACAGCCACTGTATACGGTTAATACTTTACATGTTAATAATTAATATGTTTTGATAACATGTTGAATCACATGACAGACATCGTAAAAATGAGATTTTTTTTATTTTCCTGTGTAAATAAAAAAACTGCACAGATTAACCATCAAAGTTAAATACGATTTATTTACATCGATTTCAGCAAAATATCATTAACAGATTATATGATATTATGAGCTTCCCAAGTTTTAATAAATATGGCATAACATATTGTATTTGTTGGTTGTGTGTTAAAAATTACTGAATCCAATAATACAACTCATCGATCAGATCAAAAATAGATATAGAAAAGCGAATTTGTAAAAAAAACAAAGTTTGATATTAAATGTTTATTCAGGAACAACTTATTATATGCCGATCAAGATAAATCTTATAAGATCATGTATCTCATCAAGTAACAACATTCATACTTAATTCATTTGAGCCGCGTCACGACAAAACCAACATAGTGCGTTTGCGACAAGCATGGATCTAGACCAGCCTGCGCTTCCGCGCGGTCTGATCAGGATCCATGCAGTTCTCTTACAAACCCTTTTACAAGTACAGAAACTGATAGCGAACAGCATGGATCCTGATCAGACTGCGCGGATGCACAGGCTGCTCTGGATCCATGATGGTCGCAAACGCATTATGTTGGTTTTGTCGTGACGCGACTCATTTATTGTTTGTTGTCAGGAATAATACTGTAATAAGTAAATACTTTCACCTTTTTAATTTCGGTTATATCGACATTTAATTATGGACAAATTTACGTCTCAATTGAATGAAAGCTTAAAGTAATGGTAGCTTTTTTTTAAAGTTTCAATCACATTATGTAAGCCACAAATATGAGTTGATATATTATATAAGTTTTGGATGTTTAGAAAAGATGTTTATCACTATGTTATATTAGATATAATACATACTACTGAGTTTACCTTTGATCCGCCAGTTACAGGTTGCAAATACAACTTGTTCATATTAGATAAACATTTACTATTGCTGAATGTTATATTAGATATAATACATACTACTGAGTTTACCTTTGATCCGCCAGTTACAGGTTGCAAATACAACTTGTTCATATTAGATAAACATTTACTATTGCTGAATGTTATATTAGATATAATACATACTACTGATTTTACCTTTGATCCGACAGTTACAGGTTGCAAATACAACTTGTTCATATTTAGATAAACATTTACTATTGCTGAATGTTAATGCGCAAAACTATAACACTTGAAGTAGATGTGTCATCCATCTTTATATTTCCCTTGCGTATCGTAGTCTTATCTAAATATTTTGATTCATTATGAAAATAATTGGTTCTTCCATAAACCTCAATTTGCTTGGATTTGCGTTTCCTGTCAAATACAATCTAATGATTTAATCGAATTTTGACACAAACAGGAATTGATGTTGGAATATTTCCTAAATATTTATGATTGGATCTACTGTCTATTCAATGTTTGCCAAAACAATTATTATTTTATGTCTCATAAGTGTGTTTCTTCAGCCAATTGTTCAAACTTGAGGAAAAGCATTTGATGTTATGAGCATCACTTTTGAAAAGAGCATATTGACCAAGTTGCAAATGATTATATAATTAATGTATACAATAGTTATTTTTAAATATCCATAACAATTTTTGTTGGTGACAAAAGAGCCCTACAGTAGAATGAAAGATTTTTTGGCATATTGAATAAAATAAACAAAAACTTCCTTCCCCCAAAACTGAATTGGGAGATTTGTGTGACAGTAGTGCTCGGCTTTTCTTTTCGAACATTCCGTTTTAAATTTTATGGGATTTTGATATGGAAATAGCAAAAAAATGCCACTTACAATATAGAGCCTGGTAACAAAAATGAAAATTTACGGATGTGGCGACATGACGACCCTTTACTGGTTTGGACAATCATCAAGATCCTAAGAAATTCTACAGGTCACTTTTTGCGTCAAATGTGTATCTTAAAAGCGATAAAATGACATAGTTACTGATAGTCTCCTTTCAATCAACGGCAAATTGATGCTGATTAATATCCATTTTTGATGTTAAATAATAATTGATATTTTGTTTCATTTCTCTTTTACTAGACAATTTAATTGAAAATCATAGTTGTTGTTCTTCACCAAAATTTCTCCGATGTTTTTAAGCCGCAGACGTCCCTAAACACCTAACTGTCTTGCAGTATTCCTTCTCCGTATGAAGGCATTTCTAAAATATAGTATATAGT
This sequence comes from Ruditapes philippinarum, assembly GCF_026571515.1. Lineage (NCBI taxonomy): Eukaryota > Metazoa > Mollusca > Bivalvia > Venerida > Veneridae > Ruditapes > Ruditapes philippinarum. Next base: position 140,528 of record NW_026865097.1, read on the forward strand.
TTCTTTAAAATTGCATAGATATTTGTTAACGAGTTACTTTTCGTAGTTTATGTTGTACTTAGGGACTCAAAAGCGTCACAATGCTAGAATATATTGTTAACTCGTCAAATTGTATCAAAATATATTTATGGACCAGATAAATTGGTTACCCAAAATACTAAAAAACATTAAATGATATCAAAAATTATTTGATATTCATAAACATCGTAATATCAGATTACCAAATAGCATAAATAGAATACTAGTTGTAATTCATAGGTATAGCTTAGCATTAAACATCATCAATACATCATTCACAATTTTGTGACTTACTAAACGTCTTCATGGATAATGTCATTTGATGTTTTCCTCTGGAAAATATCAAATTATAAACATAATAAAAGCTGTAAATCAATGTTGTTTTGCTTCATACGATCGTAACCGTCATATAAAAGACATATAATATAACAATAATGATTGGAAAAGTTAGATATATGTCAATGCCTTGGAGATAAAAGAATAAGTAAGTCGGTGGAAGGTCATTTATCAGCACATTAAAGAGAGAAGGAAACAGGCGGTTCAGCTTTGCAGATGTATAAAAAGGAGACACTTTTAGATAACTACTTGTTGAAATGAATTGTTTGTAACTTGTCAAAGTTTCAAGGTCAATCCTGATTGCCATCGTTTATGTTACCCTAACAGTCTCTTGGAATAGGTTTGCTGAAAAAGATATAATTTATATCAATTATATAACATAGAACATTTATTTCCTTTATCGTTGCTTTTATATGGAATTTATATTGTACTATACGGAAAATAAATTGCCTGCATATCCCAAATTAACATGTAGCAATAATGTTAAATTGATAAAAATTTCCTCATACCATTTCAATTGATATATTTAAGCATTATAAAATAATTATATAATAATGTATGCTTGCAGACCTAATTATTGTTAGGTATAAAATATTCTCACACTTACTAGTTTAAGGCCAATGAATCTTACCCAACTAAACCTGATATAGACCTAAAGGGAGAAATATTCCAATATTCTTGCTGTATCTCTTTTAATTACAAATTTAAACATCTAACTTTTACTTTGTCTTGAATAAATGACTGCTTTTTGTTTTTTGTCACATATTGTCGTGTGGACATTAAAGCCTATGGTGGCTTCTCGTATATGTTTTTTTCGACAATAAATTTCTGATATTGAAAGCGACCAGGATAAAACACGAAAGGACTACATACAAACTCAGATAATAAAGGCGAGCATAAAATATCTTATTGTCGCACAGCGGGTCTGATAATTAGAGAAACGGAAACACATTCATTTTCTTGAGAATGCACGTTCTTGTGACATGAAGCATTATAAAAAGTGTTTTTATTCGTTCCAATAATGGTTGGTCTAAGACCTTTAGGACATTTAATATAAGTGTTGTTTATCATTCAAAAGTATGCTATAACTATTGCAAATATCTTAAAAGAGTAGACCTATATGGCGTTTTTTGTAAAGATATGGGCAGTATTAAACGTAACCTTTGCGTAATTTACCTGATAATAATCGGTTTGTTAAAGCTTGGCAAGTACTTATAGTATTAAGAAAACGACAGTCATCCAATCAAGCCAAGACTGCAACATTTTCAATTTTGTATTTTTGGGCGTTCTTTTGGGATTCCGTTTCCTCTATTCTAATATATATTTATGTACTGTATGTGTACAAATGAATACATGTATTATTATATACATGATATAAGAGACATTATGTCAATCCAAGAATATATAGTGAGTGAACATGAGAAAGTTACACCAAGTTTACATTTTGCCATTTTTCCTTACAATTTCCTTGTCCTTTGCACAAACAATAACTTAGTCACATGACCTAAGTACATTTCTGTAAATATCCATCGGAATTTAGCTGAGACTTTCAAACTATAAAATGAGATTGCCCGTCGTTTTTATATTTTATGCAGATATATGTTACCCTTAACATGTTGCCAACATCAGCTGCTGGTCAACCACCAGTAAAAATGTCAATCCTTTGAAATATATAGTCAATTCAGCTGAACATGAATGGGAAAAATGAGCATAGTGTCATTTAAAGCTACATAAAATAAATATGTTAAAATATTTTTCCCGTCGGCCTAAAAACCAAGCATTCTACAGTTTCATTAACCTTTTTTTACAGTATCGTTGTAAATCTCATCAACTATTGTTCATAAATTAGGAGTTGAAATGGAAAACCCCACGGTAACACTAAAGTTCGTACACGAATTTTAACATGCAAATTAAGACTATAATCAGCTTGTGTATGCGCTACGTTACGGTGTTATAGTTGCTATCCGGAACACAGCAAATATAAGATTTTCTTGTGCAAACACACTTTTACCGTTTAAGCTTCACGGTGCACGAGGCCTGTGGTTCAGAAAAAATAATCATCTCATAAAAAAGATTAAATTTGTATGAAAATATCCGTTACAATGCGGAAATATACCGTTAAATTAGGACTGCTACTTATATTCATGTTTGTTGATTTAATATTGATGTACGGATGATCCGAAGGCGGAGTTTCTCATGCAAACAGAAATTGTACTACCAAATTCGCCACAATGAGGTTGCACATTTGTATGCTCATTAAACTCATTTACGTTGTCTGGACACCAAAATAAGATCTGGAGTCGATATGAAACCCAATTTATTAATGAAATGTCGCTATTTCTTTTTTATGAAATTTATTTAATGTAACTTTAAAGAATTGTAAAAATTATAAACCAGATTACAAACAGTTATACAATACATCCTACTATTGAATATTGGTGTAGGATTTCAGATTTGTATTTTAGAAACAATTATTTGCTTTGAAACAATGGGTCAAACAAAGATATGTTACATTGCATAGACACAAATCTATTTCAAGTTTGTTTGTTTGTTTATTTTTGTATTTTATTTATTAATCTATTTGCATTTATGTTGTCATATTACGTATGTTATTGTTATTTTGTGCATATTCACTATATTTAATGTGTGTGAAGAGGCAAAAGGAAATAAATGTCACTATTATACTGAAAAAATGCTATTTCACATAACCTGTTACGTTTATTGCCTGGCAACCGTAGTGCCTTCATGATCACCAAGGGAACTCAAGGACGGAATTCGTGAGCACGAATTTTACAGAATGTCAGAATATTTGCAGTAACATTTTCTTCCATGACATTATATCAGCAATTGAATTCCTCTGGTTTTTCAGAGTTTTGTTATAAATGATGACATTTTAAAAAGTTTTATTCTTACGGATTCTGTGAGAATACTAATGCGCTTGAAAAAAGTCAAACGTGGACACGAACAAAGTGTCTACTCAAATGTTGAACGAAATCTAATATTTTCAAGAAACTGCACACGAATAATGTTTCTACCATCTAAAACGAAGTTTTAGAAAAAAGGTCGAATAAGTAGCGGAAATTCTAATAAATACTAATTTTAATGATTATTTATTTTTTTTATTCATTTATAAATTGTTTGTTTGTTTGTGTATTTTGAAAAAAAAAGTTGTATACAATTAATATATCTTGTTGTCCTTAACAGTAAAAGGGAATCCTTACTAACAATTCGGTTTCAAAAAATTGTAGAAAATAAAATGATAAAATAGTTGCTTTTATGACAATCATATATTATTATTCTGTAAATACTACTTATAATGTTATAACGTTATAATGGTATTGGGAAAGAATTTTAACATAATTCTAACGTAGCTTTATGAAGGTATCCTAATTCTAAAACTGTTTAAATGTAAGTTACAGGAACTATTGAAAATATTTGGTGAGGTAACGGATTAATTCTTACTATAATTCAAGGATGTCTTTGCCGAGTAATTAATATGAACCTATGTATATGTTGACATAACATACTTAAATGCCGATTATAAACACAATAACCGGAGCCCTCCAAAACTAATTTTGCAGAAACCAATAATTTATAGAAAATTTGCTTTCAAAAGGACAAACCGTATTAATTATAAATTGATTTTAGTGAAAATCATACTTAACAAGACATGCTATTCGATGTTTCACACCTACATGCTAAATATAAATTCAAAACCCTAAAATTCTTTAAATGTTTTCCTACTGACACCAGAAATTTATTTACAAAATGTATTAAAAGGGACCTAACTCTATTAAACAAGTAAGTTGCAAAAAATCATACTTAACATGTTTGTGTTCTGAAATAATCTAATAAAGATAATATTTATAAACAGAATCGTTCTTCATAATTAATCATTTTTGACAATTTGTTTATTGATGTGCGTACCAATATTTAAAGTTTGTGAGCTTTTACCTTAATATTATCAGGCCTTTATATTTAATCCAGCTAAATTATGACAGAAGCCTATTTGTTAAAGTGCTTTAATTCGTTTTGTTAATTACCAAAACTGTCGGAATGAAACACATGAACTATTAGATGTTGGCCCAGACAAACGCTAAACCATTATCAGTCCCGGTGATCTAAACGTTAAAATATCTTATTGAGGATAGTTTAATTGATGTTTTTGCTTTATAAGGAAGAAAATTGATAACTTTATATCATATATGATTATTCTAGGAATAGGCGCTAGCAAAATGTCTGGACGTTTGCCAACGACTTATTGGTACAAACCTGCATCAAATTTGCTGAACGTTTCGAATAATTAATCAAGTCTCTCGTCATCTAAAACGAGCTGTACATGTACAAACTGCGGGTAAACTTTCACACTAGATTTCCATCCGTTTAATAAATATGAAAATCGAAGTATTTAAAAAGTATTTTTAAAATGACAGGAATTAATTACTTCTTAAATTCCACGTTTATAAAGTGAAGCTTTAATGTATTATTTCTATGCAAATGTCATGCGCTATTTCAAGAATTCAATTTCCTTCCGCTTATATCCTCTGAGATTAAATTCTAAGAAAGCATGATAAAAATCCTTAAACTTTAAATGAATAGATATTGCTGAACCTTCTTGTAATTTAAAATCTAATGTGACAATCCCTCCTACGATTGGTATTTCTACGAAAATGTTTCAAGATTTTTTCATGCTTGGTCTCACTTGAAAAGAAGATTACATTAAGATTAAAGGAAACACAATATTTCCATTTGAATGTAAAAAAGAAAATATGTATCGAGTTAATAATAATTCTATGGAGATTCAATTGATAACATCATTATGGATGAACAAAATTATGCTTAAAAGTAATTTTTGCACGTTGCAACATTACAATTTGTACTTTTGAACCACGTTTGTATTGCTCCATGGCGATATTTTGTTAAATGCGGTAAAAGTGGATTTGACACTGCTTGCTTTTTACAATAAAATAATTAATGGATTATATAACATTACTGCTATTAACAATGATTAAACCAATACATGGTATGTTCACGTTTGAATACCAGTTACAGTATACGTTGTAGAATAAGAAAAAATATATGTATATAGAGAGATTATAATTAAAGTTACAATATGACAGGGAGTATTTATATTGCGTAAATTTATCGGGAAAAATAAATACTAAGTTTCAATATCACAGGATTGATTTATAGTACGTACACATACAAATCGAAGGTTTTAGTTTGAACAATTTTATAAAAATAGTGTTAATTTAAATGAATAATAACTATCAATAAGATATTGACATTGTTTAGGTATTTTCACTTTTATTATTATTATTATGATATTCACACAAGTGTTTTGCACTTGTCATAGTAGTTTGATTTGAAAGTAATACGATATCATTATATCAGTACATCAATTTTACTGAAAGTACAAAATGATAATCATGACATCAATTATTGAACATCCGAGAAATAAGGCTTTTCCTTTGAGCATCAGTTGATGCTATAATAGTGATATATGCCATAATCACTTTTACTTTAATATACCATTGGAGAAACATTTGAAGACATTATACATTTGATTAAACGATCTACTCAATAAAGGTTAGGTAGACGTGTGATTGGGTTATTAGAAAAAAAGACAGCAGTTGTATTTTTATACTAGTAATGTTAATGATATAACAGCTCTGAAGGAATAAATAAATAATAGCATTGAACATAAGTGTTGACAAGAAGAGCACTGTCCCGTTATATTGTAAGACAATATATTTACATGTATCGTCTTCTTCAGTGACATGTATTTGTAAACTACTCTTAACTAATTAGAACATCATAACAAATATTTAGGTAACCATTTTCATTTGTACTCCGGACAATGATTTGAAGTATAAAATGATAAGTAAATATTTGTTTAGCTAATTACAATTGAATATTTTTGAAACAAAATAGTAATAGGACTAATAAATTGGAGCTATTTAAGGTCTGTTTTCGCAGTTTAGTGAGCATGTGTTTTGGAAGGTTTGTGTTCCGTCAGATTTTTAAAAATTATCTTCAAATCATTGTTGTTTACCTTGTTATTTTCTGGTCCCATGTAATCATTAATTCCGTTACGTTATTCAATTCCGTCGACAACCAGCGAAGCCAGTGCCTAACCCACTTAGTTTTTCTTTCGACTATCACTCATTAAAAGAATACGAAAAACCGGATCTTCGAGTTTGTATCATTTCATCAAATACCAGTATTTATACCAGTTCTTTTTCACTAATAGACTCACAGTTTGAGAACAGTCAATGTATAAGAATTGTCCGTTGTAATAATTATAAATACTATGCGTTTTATGTATCCTATACATGGTTTCATTTTGTCACCTAAGAGAGGTATATTAACCTTTAACGGCAATGTTATTGCTAAAGTAAATTAAACCGTGCCTTTAATTGTGAAAATGTTTATGAAAATGTCACGTAATGTAGGCAAGGATAGGTTTTATGAACAGTTTCCTTGTATTTTTTCTTTCATAAACGTTTAATTATTATCGTTGACATACGGTTACGTATCAACAAGTAAAAGAAACTTATAAGGCATGGTTAAATATAAAATATTCAAGTCACAAATTACCTCACTGACAAGCAGTACGGGTATGTATAGTAAATGTAATTGAATATTAAAAAGCGATAAGGAAAATCATATGGGACGTTTTATTTCTAAAATTCGTAATGATAATGATAATGCTATTTGAATCGAGAACTTGCATTTAGAGCAAATCTCAACACTTAACTTTAATGCTATTTTTTAAATTTAAGGAATCATAGAAATTTAAATATAAGCTGAAAAGAGCTTTACAGATCTATATCACCAAGAATTTGACTACTAAGCATTAATGCAATGATTGTTTTCATACTAAAGGACAATTCATATTAATTGAGATAACATTTCAAAACAAGTTCACTTTCTGAGATATGCTTATTTCAAAAATAATAGAATCAACAATAACATAATTTCCTCGGAATAATTAATTCCGCTGAAATATGAACCTTTCCCAATTCCACATGCCCGTAGGTTTGAATCAATTTAGATATTTGTTTATTCATTCACTGGATGCATAATTGTAAGAGAATTAATGGAAAATACCTGTGTTAAAAAGTATTTATTGTTTATCTTGCTTAGTACTTGAAAACTTGTTTGCCAAAATAGATCATAAAATAATACAGCTGTTCAGGTGAAAATGGAATAAAATTAATGAGGGTGATAAAATGCCAACATAAGATTACAAAACATGCTTAAACTATGTAATCTATATTACGGCTTGTTGTTACAATTTTTTGGATCCTATTAAGTCTAAGATTAAACTTTCTATAATGGAGTTGATTTATAACAAAGGAATGATATCAGAGCATCAATGCCATTGTTTGAAATTTGAATTGATTATATTCAATTACTTACAACTTCCATCAGAATTAATATGCTCTTTTGTTTGCAAATGAATGTCCGAACTTAAAAAAAAGAAATGATCAGAACTTTGCTTCCCTATCGAACAATATTACAAACATGATATATTGCCAGTTACACATATTTTTATCTATAAAGTCGATGATCTGTTTTCAATAATGGGATAATAAATAAGATATAATGTGTCCTATCCCCAGATTCATTTTTTTTCTGTTGTTTACAATTACGATTTGCTTTGAATTACTTGATTTATTTTGTTATATAAAACATTAAGCATTTTTATATTATATGCATTTATCGTAAATTCTGCAGTATAAAACTTTGTTTGAAACAGGACAAAATAATTATATAGTCTAAGCAGTATAATTTCATATATATTATGTAATTTGGCCACACAATAAAGCATTTTAATTTAGCTTGATCTTAATTTATAATCAAAAGATGGTTCTCATATCTATTGAAATTTCATAATAATGTTGATACAATGTTATAAAATGTGAAATTTCTGAAATTTGGTAATCCCAGAAATAAAAGTACAAACTACTTAGTACAACACCATAGAATATTTGATTTTGCTGAAATGTGACAATGGATTTTCCTCATGCTCCCAGACTTGATTCAATTTATCCAGATTCAAAACAAGTTTAATCTTTCAACTGGTTATTTGGTTAATGTTGAAATGGCAAATATTGTGTTGTATCGGATGACAAATATCGTATAAACAAATTATTTTATTCCTCTGTGTGGCTCCCATAAAAGGACAGCATATATAATATATCCTTAAAACGTTTATTTACAAAGATTGCAGCATTATGGTGTATTTAACAGTTTATATGATATTAAGAGCTTCCTACGCTAATAATAATATATGGCATATCATGCTGTATGTATTGGTTGTAGGTGAAAAGTCACAAACACTGTTTCGCTCAATCAAATTATTACCAATCAAACGAAACAAGAACAGATATAAGAATGTCAATTCTCTTATTTAAAGCGAATCTGTAATTCTAAAGTATATTGACAATTTCAACGAAAACGGCAGTTAATTGGTAGCTTTTTTAATTGAAGCAGAAAATCGTAAAAAATATTCATACCAAAATTTCTTTCAGGTCATCCTCGAATGAAATATCGTCTGAAACCATCTCAAACAGGTCAGACATTAAATAAAAATCCTTGTGTTCTATATTAGACTATATACAAATCAGAACATGTCCTTTGGTAATTCAGTCTTAAGTTTGTATGATATTTATTGATATTTTGATTTATATCAAGAAAAATTTAATTGATATTCATTGAATGACACTATTTTAATATTATCAAATAGCTCAAGTATTACAGATTAATTTACAACAGTTTTCAAAGATCTCACAAACTTCTGCAAAAATGGACACATTTTTATTTGTATAGTTATCATCCAGAATTACTGCATTTGTTCCTTCTTGCTTGACGATATCAAAACTTGCATGATACTTGACTCTTACTTTATGGTATTAGAAACCTATAAAAGGCTAATATATCTTTTACTTTACGTAACTGAATGTGCTATAATTGCAACTTCATATGATTCCTTCCGAACAATCAAATGGACATTTGCAATATGTCTCACCTGTAATTGCCTTTTAACATTTTAATGACAATTGTTATTATAAAATGAATAATAGAGAAGGTATCAAACAAAATATTATCAAAGACGGTGGTAAAAAATGAAGGTAAAAAGGGTAACGGGCCGATAAGAATGTTGTGAATAAAATGAAAAAAGATGCGGGGAATCAAGATATCTACGCTTGCTGTATTGAATAACATAAACTAAAAAGCCCCCTCCCCCACAAAAAAAGTTTATTTTTGCCTTTATAACAGAAGGATTTGAAGCTCTAAAAATAGAAGAAAAAAAATCTTGACCCATTTTTTTTTGCGCGACATTCACTCTCTCATGGGGTTACTTGATTTCCGCCATCTTGTTTTATATGTCATAATTTGTTAACATCATGTAAATAGAAAACTTACATTTTATTGATATTTATAACTTTTTTATACATTTTTGCAACTTCTCTTTTAATTACTAAAACATTTTAGATAACATGGCAGCGTACACATATATCTGTATTTGTAACATTTATCGTGGTCTCGGAAAATGTTGAAACAAATTAAACTTGCGTGATTATAAATCCTTGATACAGATTTTAAGTTAATGGTGCCATATCTCCCTCTTCATTTAGATACTGTGCTTTTATTCTGCGGATTTTACTAAATTCAAATTTTCAACATTTTCGTGTCTGCTTATGCAGATACTAGGGGCGTGTATGGTAGTCTGCACTTGGCAGTGCCGTCCATGAACAGGCTCAATCAAACCGAGTCTGCAACATTTTCAAATTTTATGGACTTTCTTTAGAGATTCTTAATTTCTCAAATTAAACCAAAGAACAAGTAGAAAATATACTCATATAATTCGAAAAAGTGTATTATTTTTTTCAGGATCTAACATCATTCACCGTTCTGTTTGAAAACAATCTATTTTCATACACATAATTCGCATGTACTTATATTTCTATCATCTAACAATTGAATTTTTATGATGAAATTACACTCAATAAATACCATTCACCATTTAATTATCTGTTTAAAGTAAATACCTACTTAAATTGTTTTGATAAAAAATATTTATTGTTTGATTCAGATCCGATGATATTTGAAACATAAGTGAATTCAAACATGAACTTATTGCCAATTATTGTGAGTGAATAAATTGTCAAAGTGGCAATTTGAGTATCTGTAAATATTGTTATAGTATTAGGTATGGAAAAATAGCGTTGAATCGATTCATGGTTCAAGAGATAGGTCCATATACGTATACATCATTTAGCAGGTATCTACATTCTTTTAGTAAATGAATACATTCTGTGCAGAATTTCTTTTAAACTATTCTGAAGAATTCATCAGAGAGTATTCACACAATCTTTTATTGATGACACGTCTTCGTTGTATGTTATTTGAACATACAGAGTTATCAGAGTCGAGACGTCTAGACTGCTCAACCGTTTTAATGGTAATTGAATAGGCATATTTTCAACTGCTCTAAAATATATGATCTTGCATAGCTTCATTGATATAGTTTATTCTGCAATCAAACGTTTGTGCCTCAGTTTAATGCGAACGACTCTTTAATTGAGGCGCTGTTATAAATAATTTAATTTCTGGCTGAAATCAAAATGTTCAAAACACGGACTGCAGGTTAAAATCCAGAAGAAAAAACAAATAGCATACAACAAACAGTCAGTTTAATACATGTATATTATGCTGATTGGTTGTGACCACAAACCTACTGGTCGTACAGAATCTTTTTCTTTCTATATCAGAAGTGTGCTGAAGCGTAGTTTGTAAGTGATCAAAACTTTTTGCGCTTTTTATACTCGAGCTAAACTGATTATATTTCATTTCCTAGAATTAACATATTTATTCGAAAAAATAAAATTTGTTTTTCTGCAGTATATTCTGACATTGAAGTTAAGAAGCTATAAATATGTTAAATAAGGTAGATAATGATGTCGCATTTATGAAATACTAATTATCAATACAAATCTTTTTTTTTTTATAGTAATGTAACTTCTTTAATGGTTTGTTAATTGAAGGAAGAATTCTATCTAAAATAACTACAATTATTAATATAGTTGGGTCGAATTTGCATAATTGATGTAGTTCAATCCATGATGTTGAAATGATGAAAAAATGTTTTGATGTTTATTGCAAGATAATAATTGAACAAATGAATACTAAAAATGGTGGTGCACTCTGTTGCTTTCCAGCATCCCCGGAAATCGATGGAGAATATGACGGAAAGCAGTGAAAATTATTGAAAATGAATCTTAGATTTGGTTAACCGTATTTTATAACTCGAAACATAAGATATTAGAATGAATCTGAATAAAGCATATAATAGTATTTAGAGTAATTGTTATTTCAGTACAGTAACAGCAAAATTAAAATGGTCTTGAAATTGATGTAACAGCAAATTATAGAATATGTAATGATAGTAGATATATATTTTAACGACACGAATATAATGTTCTTAATACTTAAATATTTTTAATACAATTCAAATTTGAACTTTTCTTTGTATTTAAATTTTAATTATTAATATATAAATAATAACTATTCGATCTAGTAGCTTCAATACGTGCATAGCTTGCGGAAAAGAGCTGAAAATAAATGCAACATAGCGATAATAGTAATTTTATAATTAAAACAATTCCATCCCTAGAATAACATACTGTATGATTGAAATGTCACATAAAATAAATAAGTGACGAACTTAATCAGCATTTAATTTCTTCTAAGTGTAAATGACATAGTCCAAAGAACTGACAAATTCTTGACCGTCAATTTTTGAGAGAATCAATCCAAAAACAAAATGTACCACAATAGTGAATTATTATTTTCCTAATAGCAATAAATTTAAACGGTGTTTTTTTTCTTCATCTTTTTTGTGGGGGGGGGGATGTTAAAATATTGAATATTAAGTACAAATTAAAGATAATTATTATTATTTAGAGATTTGTTGATGTTTGTGTCTGTTCAATTGAATAAGTTAATGCTATAACGCTCGGAACACGGTAAGAATTGTTATGCACATTATTAAATACAAAATGAATTAATGGCGAAAAAAAACAGATTTTATGTATTGAACTTCTGTCTCAAAGATAAATTGCAAGATAATATTTAAACTAATCTCTATTTTGATAATGGCAGGCCTGATTATTAATAACAGATATGCATTAGTGATTGAAATGTTATTTTTTGGATAAAAAAATAAAGATAAGTGTGTCAAAACATGTACTCATGATAAACTCAGCTTGAATAGAATAAAAATGTTCAAATTTGTAAAGTGACAAAGTACTTTTCATGACATAAATCACTCATTATTATATAAAAAACTTGACAATTATTACTTTGACGCGTCTCCAAAATCTTGAATAAACGTTCTACCAGTCTCTAAAAGCAACATGAATGACTGATAATTGAGTTTAAACAGTAAAGACACAAGTATTGTTCATACTAAAGAAACTACTATCGATGCAGGCAGTATTAATTCAGATATAGAGACTAGATTTAGTTTAAATGTAATGATTATTTTTATAGTGTATTGATTTAATTCCTGTCGTTTTTATCCTTTGGTATTTAATTCTAAATATGGTTGTTTAAAATATCTTAAGGGCTGTCACTGAATTAAGACTTTTTCACGACAATACTCACATGATTTTAGACTTAAAAAAATATGAATCAATTGAGTTAAGAAAAGCTTGATTGTTTTAATCTCGATTGAATATATTGTTCAAATGCTAATTTCTCATTTTAAGCATTTAATATAGCATTTTCATGTCGCAGTGGTGTATGTGTAAGCTAACAACAAACTAAAAGACATATGGTAAAATATAGGTAAAATTTATGGATTAATGGAAAATTGTATAATAGTGGTTACATATAAAAAGGTACAGAGTATTTAATTTCCATAATTTTAAGCGTGTCATCATAAATTTATCATCTGAATATAATAAGAAAATATTTCCTTGAGATTTATGATAATTAATTTACACGACCATCGTTTATATTATATAACTGAGTATTACTGTTGTTATTGATCGGCAATAAGTCTCAACTAAACGTTATATATATAATGTCGTGAAGTTGCTGATACAGTAGGGGTGAAACGTGTCAGTTTAACACGCAATAGCGCGAACGTTCTGGAAAAACCCGATCCGCCGTTACTACCTATAATTCGAGCACGTTATAACGACGCAAAACGAAACGAAATACGCGTACGCACGCAAAACATATCGCTACAGAAATAGCTAAAGATATAAGCAGAGCTTAAATCGCCGCAAATGAATAACAGTTTTAAACCTTTATTAAATAGATCGTTTATATTAGTTTTAACACATTTAGATTACTTGTAGAATCGATTTAGCGATACATTTTTAATTTTTATGTTTAATAAGTAGTGAAATTTTATTTTAACGAGTTTTATGAAGACGATTTATGATGCCACTCAACTACACTGGAAATTATTTTTGTCATAGCTTCACAAATGAATACTTTAGACTTTTATGTTAACTTATATGCGCTAGTTGAAAGTAAATTAGGGTGTGTTCTTTTTGATGGCGTAATGGAAAGATATCCCCTTGAGCTTACTACGTATTCGTAGTAATTAGGGGCCCTAGTCAACAGGCAAATGGCCGACTTGAAAAAAACTTGCAATTTTTCTAAAGTATACAGTGCTAACATTATTCAGAAAATGGATTTTATGAGGCAAATCTATATATAAAGTTGAGGCTGCTGCATCTAACATGGACTATATTTACTTGAGTGTAAATCTGTAGCCTGATACACACGAGATTATGAGTTTCAAACATTTTACGGTTTTCAATGCTTTCTACGCATTTGGCATCTTGATTGAAACGCAGTTTCGTTGGATATAGGCCAAGTACAGAAGACTCGTTAAAGATCGAACAGCTGATTGACATGGTAGAGAAGAATCTAAATGAACGTGGAAGGTTTGAAATTGAATTTTGCGTGTATAGATGCACTGAGATTTGTGTGTGGTCACTTAATAGTTTAGTAATATTTATTAGTAAATTCAAGTGATGTTTGCCGTATAACAGCTTGCATACGATGTATTGTATGTTAAGTACGAATCGTTGTGCCGCATATCTGTTACAGGATTTTTTAGACGAGTTTGTTCCGTTCTGAGAGATATTTCATTGAAGCGGGTAGGGCTAGAGACTTGGGGTTGGTCTGATTTGAGCTTTAATACAAGTGAAATAGTGATAAAGTTTTTTATTGTTGGGCAATGTTTACAAGACGGGAAATGATTTTGCTCGTAGGCTGAATTGGAAGTTCGCCTTTTCTTAACTTATAGTATATTTTTAAAGGGGTTATATTTAACATTTTTTTTTTTTGGTTTTTGCCTATTAAGATGAACAGGTTTTATTATAATCTGGTCATATTGATTTCTTCCCCCAGGTCCGATCTCGTGCTTGTTAGTATATATAAATTTAAGAAGCAATTTTATTTTAGGTTAAAACCCTTTTAAGTCGAGAGGAAAAAAATGAGGAAATAAGGGAAAATGGAAAGTGATTTTAAAGTTTGGGATTTAAAAAGACGGCAAAAAGAAAATATTTTTCTTTATATTTAAAAAATTTGGGAAATTTATATTGAATGCGTTAATATTTTAAAAAAATAGAGGATAATTAAAATTGAGTGTAAGTTAATACTAAAATTTTTTGCACGATTTAAATAAAAATTTATATTTACCGACCCTCTGGGGGAATAATTTCTTTTTAAACGAGTGAAAAATTCGTAATAAACTTCCCAAAATTTTAATATTCTTTTTAAATCACTACCAAAAAAAAAACCATTTAAAGTGAATTTAAGAGTCATTTTTTTTGACGCCCAAAATTTTTAACCCGCAACATTTGCCCCTTTAAATTGTTTGTATAACGCAAAATTGGTACGTAAAATATATGCACCCCCGTGCAATCCATTTTAAAAGGAGTCGAAAAATCACGGGTGTGTGATAATAGGGCTTTATCAAACCGGTCCCGTTTTTGCCACCCCGAAAAATATGGTATTGACTTGTGCATAAATTTGACGTCTTTTTAGCGTTATACAAACATTGTGTAAAGACCCCGGCTTTAAATTGAAATTGACGGGGACTTGACCCGGGACCCTTGAATACAGTGTAAAAACCCTGCTGGGCAAAGTACATGTTTCACATTCCCCCCCTCAATAGTGAACATTTTTGACCTGTAAAAATGAAAAAAAAATTTCATTTTTAATTTATTTTTTTTTTGATTCCATATCCCATCCCAAAATTTGGGTCCCCTGGGGGGGAAAGGGAAACCCTTCCTTACTGATAGGGATCTAAAACACCTTTTTGCATTTTTGGAAATTTTCCCATCCCCTTTTTTTTTTTCAATAAAATTTTTGGGGGATTTTTTTTCCTTAATCAAACAGATGAAATTTTGTTATAAATTTATAGAAATATTTTGTTTTCCCTAATTTGGGTTTCTTTTTCCTAGGAGGTTTTTTTAAGGGAAAAAATTTCCCCCTTTTAAAAGGATGTAACGTATTTGTTGGAAAAAATTAGGAAACATAGAAAATTAACCTTTTTTTTTATTAATTTAAAATTAAATGGGGTTTTCTTATTTTAGGTAAATTAGATTAGTTGTACTTGTAGTAAAAATTTTTGGCTTTTCCTTATTTTGTTTCAGTAAACCGGGTTTATAATTGGGTAAACTTCCCCAAAATTTTAAAATGATTTAGTGTGGAAAAAGTTTTTTAAAATAGGTTTAATAAAAAATTAGCCATTTTTTTCTTTTTTTTAAAATTAAAATTTGTTGGGATTTTCTTATATAAGTAAAATTGATGTGGGTTTTTTAATTAATAAAAAATTTTATGTTTTTTTAAAAACAAACTTTATTCATTTCCTTTGGAGTTTTTAATAAAGGAATATTCCCCTTTTTTTAAATGAATTAGTGTGTAAGCTTGAATATTTATAACAAAAGGGAAAAATAACCATAATTTTTGATTATTAAATGAATTTTCGAGTACCCTTATTTTAAATAAATTGATATTTTTTAAATTTAAATAAAATTTAATTTATTTTGCACTTAAAACTTTTTCCCTTTTTCCTTTGGGTGTTAAAAAGGAAAAAAGCCCCATTTTTAGTAAATTTAGTGTTCTATTTTAAAGACAGTAAGATATTCGGGGAAATTTTGCAAAATTTATATTTTTGAAATAAAAATTTTTGGGGATTTCCTTATTTATAAATTGATACGTTTTTAATTAATTGATAGTTTTATTTTCCTCTTAAAAGCTTTTTTTAAAAATTCTGATCTTTTTCCTAAGAGGTTAATTTTTAAAAGGTAAATTTCCCCCGGGTTGTATCAAATTTTATGGGGCACTGCGTTTTTAAAATAGGGGGTCCAAAAGGGAATTTTAAAATTTTATTTTTTTGGCAAATTATTAAAATTTCCCCTTTTTTTAAAGTTTTAAATTTAAAGCTTTTAATTAAAAAAGTTTATTTGGATTGATTTTAAATTCTTTACTTTCATGGGGATCTTGTATTAAGCTCTTTTTAATGAACTGATCCCTATGAGCATAAAATTTTATATTAAAGGAAAAAAATTTAAAAATTTCAACAATTTAAATTTTTTAACCGTCCCCAAAAAATTTTAAATATGCAAAATGGGTTTTTTTAAATTTATTAAATACATAGGTGATATTTAAAGGGTTTTTATAGTTAGAATTTTTTCAGTTATGAGGTTTTTAATTACTTTTAGGGAAGGGTTAAAAAGTGGGTTTAACTGCCCGCATACCCAGTGAAAAAATTTTCAAAAATTATATGGGCATATATTTGGGTAGGTTATATACTTTAAGTTGCAAAAGGGGGAACCGGCTCTCTGGGGATCTCAAAGGGTATCATGTTTTTTAGTATGATTTTCGGGATTGATAAACCCCTTAAAAAATGATTTAAATTTAAAATTTCCCGAAAAAAAATTAAGAAAAACTTTATTTTTTATAAAGTGGGTTTTAATATGGGCCCCAAAAAAGATTAAATATAAATTTTGGGCCCCGGGACGATAAAACCAAAATTAAAGGGTTTGGGGACCAAACATGGATTCCCGAAACCCGCCTGCCATTGTTCGTAACGGTCTCTACTTGTTATACCGGTTTTTAAAGTGAAAAAGATGGATCCTTTATCAGACTGGCCCCGGGGTATGCAGGCTTTGGTTTGGATCCCCTGCTAGCCGCCATTCATTATGTTGGGTTTTTTCGTGACGCGGTTTATTTTAAAATTTTTAAATGTAAAAACTGAACTGGATCGGAAAAAAAGGATTAAAAAATTTATTAAAGGGTTGCTAAAATAAAAAAATTTAACTGTTTTTTTTTGTCTTAGGAAAATTGCTATAAAATTGTTTCTCTTTGTTTTGATTACTGGTTGAAAATTTAAAGAAAAACCAGTGGGGGGAATTTTAAAATAAAAAAAAAATAAAAATTTTTTTAATGCATGGAAAAAATATCCCGGATTTTTATTAATATTTTACCCCAATGCATACCCCAAAAAGGGAGGCAGTGAATAGAAAATAAAAATGGGCAAAATCAAATTTTTGTGGGTTTTTTAAATTTTAAAAGGGAAAAAGAATTAATAGGGAATTAAACAATGTTTTCATTTTTAACAAAAAATATATTTATTTTAAAATCAAAGAATAAAAAAAATTCACATCATAAATTAAGTCAGACAGATCTGAAACAAAAAAAAGGTCTTTAAAACCCGGCCCCATACAAAAATAGTAGTTAGCCTTTATTATGAAGGGCAAAATAGGGGAATTTTTAAAAAGGGTTAGCCTGTCCCGTTGTGATTTTCTGTTAAAAAATTTTCTTTTATGTTAAATTTTGCCCCCAAGAATTTTTTTAAAAATTTGAAAAAATTTACCCATTTTTATTTTTACAAAATATGAATAGTAAATGTATAATTTTGTAAAAAGTTCCTATTCATGTACAAATAATGAAAAATATTAACAAATGTCGGTAAAACCCCCGGTCGGTATTTTTAAAGGGGCAGGGTTCGAGGGATTTTCAAGATGGGATTTTTTTTAACCCCCTGATTTATATAAAAATTTGTATAGCCCCCTTTCAAATTAAAACAATGCTTAGAACCCTGGGAAATTTGAAAATATTTGCTACACGTAGGTTTTTAACCCATTCGTATTTTTTAAAAAGTAAAAGTGTAACGGCCCCAATAGCTCAGGGCCCCAAAAGGGCCCGGGGAAAGGATTCGGGGGTCAGGGGTTCGAGTCCCCCCCAAAGGGTTTTTTACATATCAATATAAATTGTCAAAAAAAAATAAAGGAATGTTAAAAAAAAATTTTCAATAAAAGGATTCGGATTTGGGGTTTTTAAGTCTTTTTATTTAAAAATAAAAAGATGAAATTGTTTAAGGGGGTGGGGGATTAAAATGTTTGCTGAATTTAATAAAAAATGTTGCACTTAATTAGAAATTAAAAACTTATGCCCTATGTAAAATATAGGGTTAAAAAAAAATTAATCTTCGGCTAAAGCATGTGGAAAAATTTACCAGTATTTTAAGGGGAGGGCACCCAAACTTTAAAACTTTAATTTTAAAAAATAAATAATAATTCTTTATTAATTTTTTTCTTTGGCAAAGGGCACAGAACATCTCTTAAATGTTTAAGCGAAATTTTAAATAAAATTTTCTATTTTGTAAAGATAAATTTTTTTACCTTCTAATAGTAAAGAAAGCCAAAACGGGTATTAACGCCTTTGACGGAAGAAAACGCCCCCGCTAAATGAAACCCACGCTAAAAGAAAAAAAGATACACGGAAAACATAAAAAGTTTTTTAAAAGCTTGTAAACATTTCCCGCTTTAGAAAAACGTTTAGAAACCCCGGACGGGGTATACGCCCCCAATTACCCCGAAAACGGCACGAAAAAACCCATTTTTGGAAAAACCAAAAAAAACCCCCCCTAAATTTTTTTTAAAAAAAAAAATCAAAAAAGGGAAAAAAAATTTAAAATGAATTTTTTATTTAAAAAATTCTTTTTTTTTAGGGGTTTTCCCTACTTTAAACGAAATTTTTTAAATTTCAAAATTTGTACTTAACAATTTTTTTAAAAAAAAATTGGTTAAAGTAGAAGATTTCTACAGAAAAAAAAACAACAAAAAGTTAAATCTGTTCGTTCCCAAAGTACGGGTTAAATTTTAAAAAAAGATAAAAAAAAATTGTATTTGAAAAGGGGGGGTTTTTTTAAATTTAATGTTTTCCTTTCTAAGGAATACTAAAACACTTATTTTAAAAATAATCAAAAATTAAATTTTTAAAAATTTTTTTTGTTTTTTTTGGGTTTTTTTTTTAAAAGGCACTGACACATTATTGGTCTTTCCCCCCCGAATTCTTTTTAAAAAATTTGGGGCTAAAGTGTGTGCAATTTAAAGAAAATGAATTGTTGAGGTTAGGTGAAATATTAAAGGAAAGGAAAAGATTTTTTAAACCCCCTTAACCAAAGCTTAACCTAGCTTGTTTTTTGGATTTTAAAAAATTTCTTCTAAAAACCTTTGTCTTTTTGTTTTAAAAGGAAAAATCAGGAAAAAGCTCCCAGTTATTCGTTTTGAATGTTTTCGTTGGTTGTTAAAAAAGAGGGTTTTTTTCTTTTAAAATCTAAAATGAAAAATTTTGGTGAATGGTTGATTAATTTTTTTCCTTTTTAAAAATTTAAAATTTGTTATCCCTTTTCTTTTAAAAA